>NC_044069.1:621785-654285 GCF_902167405.1 Gadus morhua
GACCTGGCCCTGCAGGACCGCCAGAGTCTCTCCTCCCTCCCCCCTCTTGCTGTCTCTCTCCCTCTGCTCCCTCCCCCCTCTTGCTGTGTCTCTCTCTCTGCTCCCTCCCCCCTCTTGCTGTGTCTCTCTCTCTCCTCCCTCCCCCCTCTTGCTGTGTCTCTCTCTCTCCTCCCTCCCCCCTCTTGCTGTCTCTCTCTCTGCTCCCTCCCCCCTCTTGCTGTGTCTCTCTCTCTCCTCCCTCCCCCCTCTTGCTGTGTCTCTCTCTCCTCCCTCCCCCCTCTTGCTGTCTCTCTCTCTGCTCCCTCCCCCCTCTTGCTGTCTCTCTCTCTCCTCCCTCCCCCCTCTTGCTGTCTCTCTCTCTGCTCCCTCCCCCCTCTTGCTGTGTCTCTGCCCGTTTCTCAATTTGCGTTCTTTTCTGTACTTGTACGCGTTCTTGTGAAACGTCATCAGTCGTAGCCCAAGTACTGTTCCAATTCAAAGCACGCATCAAGGCAAGTACTGTCGTAAAACCCCGAGTGTTCTAGATGCGTTCTTAAATAGGCCGTTTCATCGAGGATGCATCGATGGTGACTTGTGTGGACTTGGGACCGTTAAATATCCCAGGATGCATTTCGCATTCCTGTTTTAAAATATTAGTATGTAAGCTATAAAATAGGCTATATAGGAACATTTTGAAAGTATAACAAAGATGGAGGCCTATTCAACACATTTACATACTATTATTTTAAAAGGAAAGGGGTTTTGTTTTATATAATTTGTTTATATTGTATAAGTCGCTGATGGAGGAAACCCATCGCAACGGCTACGGAAATCGTGTGTGTGTGATTCTCGATTGTTCGTAATTCTTATATCAATAGCCTACTCTCCAATAATATAATAATAGGCTATATATGAAAATTGAGAGACGGCAATCTCATACAATCTTTTTCAAACGACTGATTATATGCAGGGTACAGCTGGCTTGCCGTGTGAATACGCATAACTTTTAATTTATATTCATTCAAAATATTAACATACTATTTTAAAACTAAAAATAGTATGTTACTCCCGTCCTCGGAAGTGTGTACTTGAAGTCCGGACTTGCCAAGTACGAACTTCCAAGTCTGTGAGTCCTTAGTTCGCGTACTTGGTATTGAGAAACGGCCTCTCTCTCCTCCCTCCCTCTTGCTGTGTCTCTCTCCCCCCTCCCTCTTGCTGTGTCTCTCTCTCTCCCCCCTCCCTCTTGCTGTGTCTCTCTCTCCCCCTCCCTCCCTCCCTCCCTCTTCCTGTGTCTCCCTCTCCTTCCTCCATGTCTCCTGCCTCCCCTGCAGAGCCCCCCCCCCCCCCCCCCGGAGGTGATCTGGGATTAACTGTACACGCTGTTCCCGTCTGGGGCCAGAGCCAGTGCCCCAGGCCCCAGACTGGGCCTAGAGGAGGTCTATGAGGGGTCTGACAGACTGGGCCTAGAGGAGGAGGTCTATGAGGGGTCTGACAGACTGGGCCTAGAGGAGGAGGTCTATGAGGGGTCTGACACTGGGCCTAGAGGAGGAGGTCTATGAGGGGTCTGACAGACTGGGCCTAGAGGAGGAGGTCTATGAGGGGTCTGACAGACTGGGCCTAGAGGAGGAGGTCTATGAGGGGTCTGACAGACTGGGCCTAGAGGAGGAGGTCTATGAGGGGTCTGACAGACTGGGCCTAGAGGAGGAGGTCTATGAGGGGTCTGACACTGGGCCTAGAGGAGGAGGTCTATGAGGGGTGGTCTGAATCGAGGTTCTAATACGGGGTTGCACTAGGAGGTCTTCGTGTCCGGTCTGGGGGGTGTGTCTTCATCCAGTTACAGATGTTTCCATCCCATCTGCTGGGAATCTGCCGACTACAGATTCTAGCACCAAGGGAAGCCTTTGGAGGTGTGTGTGTGTGTGTGTGTGTGTGTGTGTGTGTGTGTGTGTGTGTGTGTGTGTGTGTGTGTGTGTGTGTGTGTGTGTGTGTGTGTGTGTGTGTGTGTTCGCTCGTCCGCCAGGCAGCGGTCATGTGACAGACTGCAGTGACAGATGCTGACTAACGGTCTGCTGCTGCTACTGCAGGCGGCTAACCACTAGCTAGCTAGCTTAGCTTCCACAACTCCTGGCATCCCTTGGTGGGTTTGGCAAACTCGCTTTAAGGAGCAATTTTTATGTCGAGCTGAATTCTTATTCAACAGGGAGAACCTCCAACCAATGGTTGTCATAACCAGGTGTTGTCTAGTTAACCGGGTCGGTCTCCCCCCCCCCCCCCCCCCCCCCCCCCCCGTTCCCCCTCTGAGCGCGCTCCGTAGGGCTGTGGCTTTGTGTCCCTCTGTATACATAAAGTTGAGCAGTGCGTTTCATAATGGGGTATTGATGGCGTGAAGGAATGTGTCCATTGTGTGGTCGCTACCCCCCCCCCGGCCCCATTGTGAGGCGCCTTATCGTCTTGGTGGAGATAACCGACGTTGACCCAGGTCATGTCACGCTCCTCTGGTCTGCGGTCTCCGTGGCGATAGCCGTGGTTACCATCCCGGCCGGCTGCGGTGTCAGAGGGGCGGTAACGCGACACCACGCGCTACGTCAGGTGGTGGTGTCGCGTGGCCATGAAGTAAAGATGAGCCGGTCTCACCGGGCGGACTCCTGATGGGGGCCCGGTCCGTCTACGGCTCCAACACCAGTTTACAACGGCTCTGTTTGGTCGAACCCTCTTACTGATCATCGCTCCTCTCTGAACGGAGCTGTAGTTAGCCTAACTACCAACCTAGCGGCTGGTAGTTAGCCCGCCGGCGGTCTGTGTTGTACACGGGGCTGGGTTAACCTAGCGGCTGGTAGTTAGCCCGCCGGCGGTCTGTGTTGTACACGGAGCTGGGTTAACCTAGCGGCTGGTAGTTAGCCCGCCGGCGGTCTGTGTTGTACACGGAGCTGGGTTAACCTAGCGGCTGGTAGTTAGCCCGCCGGCGGTCTGTGTTGTACACAGGGCTGGGTTAACCTAGCGGCTGGTAGTTAGCCCGCCGGCTGTCTGTGTTGTACACGGGGCTGGGTAGGTTAACCCAGCCGCTAGGTTAACCCAGCCGCTAGGTTAACCCAGCCGCTAGGTTAACCTAGCGGCTGGTAATGCTTGGTACGTGGTTCTATGAACATCCTCACCGTACTGACAGATGTATCGTTTCTTTCTTCTGACAAATTGACTTATTGTAAGTCAATTTGGATAAAAGCGTCTGATAAACGACCTACATGTAAAGTGTACAGTATTGGACAGTTCATAGGGTTGGGGAATGCGGTGCGTTGTAGGAATCTCCTTATTGGGATGCATTTGTGAATCACTCAGCTCTGCTGTCCCTCTGAGGATTATGAAAAACATCTCCCTCTCTTTGTCGCTCGCTCGCCCGTCACTGTCCCTCGCCCGTCACTGTCCCTCGCCCGTCACTGTGATCCCTCAAAGTGGATCATCTTCATTGGAAGCTTGCACGCCAACACAGAAGTAAACTAAGACTTAAAATGGTCAAATCTGAATCCACTCCAAACGTCCACAGTGAAGTGTTCTCGAGTGATGCCGTATAACACGGCAGGAAAGCATAAACGTCATCGGGGTTGTCCATGGACAATTCTTATCCAAGCTATCTGTTATACGGGGAATGGGTTAACCTAGTGATGGTTAGTGCTTGGTTCTATGAACATCCTTACTGCACCCACAGAGATATATTGTTTCTTTGTTCTGACAAATGTACTTATTGTAAGTCGCTCTGGATAAAAGCATCAGCTAAATGTAAATACTATTATAAAAGTATATAAAGATGTGAAGTTTAGTAAATGTGAAGCAGCGTCCGTGCCCTCTGAGCTGGTCTCCTGCCCGCAGCCCGCGGCCATGTTGGGTGTAAACATCGACCGCTCCCTCCCGTCTCAACCATCTCCTGGTGGCCCCCTCCTGGTGACCTGTTGGTAGTGCCCCCACTCAGCGGTGGAAGGCCATGCTGCCCCCTGGTGGTCAGAGCAGAGAACTACAGGACTCACTTCAGTGTTGGTTGACAATGTTTCCTCGTCTCAGATTTGGGCGTATCGGGCGTCTGGTGACGCGGGCGGCAGCCTTGGGCGGGAAAGTGAACGTGGTCGCCATCAACGACCCCTTCATCACCCTGGAGTACATGGTGAGAGCTCTGATGGGCCTTCATGCAGCATGTGAAGGCGCCCTTTCTACACGTCTGTCCAACGTATACCATATGTGTACGGTGTGTCTTTAGCCCTTCATGTTCCCTATGAAGTGTGTGTGTTTAACCTATACGGTGTGTCTGCAGGCCTACATGTTCCAGTACGACTCCACCCACGGGCCCTGGAAGCACAGCGAGGTGAAGGTGGACAACGGCCAGCTGTGCATCGGCGCCATGCGCATCACCGTCTCCCACGAGTAGGTCACTCCCTGGCTGAGGTCACTCCCTGGCTGAGGTCACTCCCTGGCTGAGGTCACTCCCTGGCTGAGGTCACTCCCTGGCTGAGGTCACTCCCTGGCTGAGGTCACTCCCTGGCTGAGGTCACTCCCTGGCTGAGGTCACTCCCTGGCTGAGGTCACTCCCTGGCTGAGGTCACTCCCTGGCTGAGGTCACTCCCTGGCTGAGGTCACTTCCTGCCTGAGGTCACTTCCTGGCTGACGCCTGTCTCAGGCCGTGTTCTGACATTATGAAGGCTTAGCATCACTGTGGGATGTAACACTGAGGCTGGTAACCGTGGTAACGTGTGACGGTTGCCATGGCGGTCGTAATGAGGTCTTGGTAACACTGTTGTGATGCTACTGGGATGTTGGTGTGATGATGCTGTGGTCGCCGTGGTAACGCTGTGACGCGGTGTGTTCCAGGAGGGCCCCAGAGAGCATCGGCTGGGGCGCCCTGGGCGTAGACTACGTGGTGGAGTCCACCGGAGTCTTCACCACCATCGAGAAGGCCTCCGTAAGAACCCCCAGTATACACCACCACACACATGGTGTACCGGGACCCCCACCCACCAGACACGATGTACCGGGACCCCCACCCACCACACAAACGATGTACCTGGACCCCCACCCACCACACACGATGTACCGGGACCCCCACCCACCACACACATGATGTACCGGGACCCCCACCCACCACAAACATGATGTACAGGACCCCCACCCACTATACACATGATGGACAGGACCTCCACCCCCCCCTCACTGTACACATGATGGACAGGACCTCCACCCATTAACACCTCTGAATAGAACAATCATAATACTGTTGCATTAATAAAGTATTTAATGGACGGAGATGGACGTCCAACCTTAACGACTCAATAATACTTTCAAAGTGTTATTTATAATCCTTTGAGTCAAGTGTCTATTTTGTTAAGTTTCATGATGTATGTTGGAGGTATTGAATAATTATGGATCATGACTGAAACTGACCTTTGACCCCTGACCCCCAGGCTCACCTGAAGGGCGGAGCTAAGCGTGTGGTCATCTCCGCCCCCAGTGCCGACGCCCCCATGTTCGTGATGGGCGTCAACAACGACACGTACAACAACTCCATGAAGGTCGTCAGGTGAGCCACATGACCTCTCCAACACTTCCTGCACCCCCCGGACGAGGTCACGTGACCCCCCCGGACGAGGTCACGTGACCAGGGGAAAGCCTCATGGTGGCTTCAGACACAGAGGTCTGGCCCTCATGATTTACAGAGTTTGGGTTTTCTATAGTATTTATATTGTGAGTGTAGCCGCTTCTCAATTTGCGTTCTTTTCTGTACTTATACGCATTCTTGTGAAACGTCATCAGTCGTAGCCCAAGTACTGTTCCAATTCAAAGCACGCATCAAGTCAAGTACTGTCGTAAAACCTGGTTGTGTTCTTGATGCGTTCTTAAATCGCCCGCTTCATCGAGGGTGCATCGATGGTGACTTGGGACCGTTTAATATCCCAGGATGCATTTTGCATTCCTATGTTTCAAAATATCAGTATGTAAGCTATAATAATAGGCTATATAGTGACATTAAATAAAATGGAGGCCTATTCATTCAAAATATTAGCATACTATTTTAAACTAAAGAGGCTGTTTTGTTTTATATCATTAGTTTATATTGTTCAGTAGTTCTATGCCTACATGAGGCCGTAGCAGTTAACAGACGAGCTGAGCTGGTGATGTCGTGAGGAGCGTACTCCCGCCCTCGGAAGTTTGTACTTTGGAAGTCCGGACTTGCCAAGTTCGAACTTCCAAGTCCGCGGGTCCACAGTTCGCGTACTGGGTATTGAGAAACGTCCTATGAAGGATGGATGCTTGTTGCCAGGGCGACGCACTAGTAGAAGAGAGGCCCAGTGTTTTGTGGCTAAGTGTCCTGCCTGTTCCCTGTCTTAAGATGCCTTTTTGAATGTTTGACCTGGATAAAAGTGAACCCCACCTTCACGCCCTCTGTCTCCATAGCAACGCCTCCTGCACCACCAACTGCCTGGCACCCCTCGCCAAGGTCATCAACGACAACTTCACCATCGTGGAGGGCCTGATGGTAACACCACCCGTATCCCATCTCTACACCACCCACACCCCTCTACCTCCACTACAACCCCATCCCTCACTACAGCATCCAACCTACACCACTACACCATCCCTACATCACCACATCACTACACTACACCACCCACACCCCTCTACCTCCTCTACAACCCCACCCCTCCACTATCACTGACCCTGCCCCTGCTGTTGGCCCCGCCTCCAGAGCACGGTGCACGCCACCACCGCCACCCAGAAGACGGTGGACGGGCCGTCCGGCAAGATGTGGCGCGACGGGCGCGGCGCCGGCCAGAACATCATCCCCGCCTCCACCGGCGCCGCCAAGGCCGTAGGCAAGGTCATCCCCGAGCTCAACGGGTAGGACTTCCTGTCGGCCCGCCGCACTTCCTGTCCCTCGGAGCAAGGCCTCGACCCAGCAGAACTAAGGGGCTAGATGGTGTCTCTGTACTGTCTAACCCCTACCTGCTCCTTAATGACCTGTCTCTGTACTGTCTAACCCCTACCTGCTCCTTAATGACCTGTCTCTGTACTGTCTAACCCCTACCTGCTCCTTAACGACCTGTCTCTGTACTGTCTAACCCCTACCTGCTCCTTAATGACCTGTCTCTGTACTGTCTAACCCCTACCTGCTCCTTAATGACCTGTCTCTGTACTGTCTAACCCCTACCTGCTCCTTAACGACCTGTCTCTGTACTGTCTAACCCCTACCTGCTCCTTAATGACCTGTCTCTGTACTGTCTAACCCCTACCTGCTCCTTAACGACCTGTCTCTGTACTGTCTAACCCCTACCTGCTCCTTAATGACCTGTCTCTGTACTGTCTAACCCCTACCTGCTCCTTAATGGCCTGTCTCTGTACTGTCTAACCCCTACCTGCTCCTTAACGACCTGTCTCTGTACTGTCTAACCCCTACCTGCTCCTTAATGACCTGTCTCTGTACTGTCTAAGCCCTACCTGCTCCTTAGTGACCTGTCTCTGTACTGTCTAAGCCCTACCTGCTCCTTAGTGACCTGTCTCTACTGTCTAACCCCTACCTGCTCCTCGATGACACTAGGCTCCTGGTAGAGCGTCTGCTGGTGACCAGTGTCTGAGACCATCGGCTCCATGCTGGTCTGAGGTCGATGGTGAACATCAGCGTGCAGCTCTGTGGTGTATACTAAGCCCCTCCTCCTCTCTCGTGGACAGGAAGCTGACGGGCATGGCGTTCCGCGTCCCAACCCCCAACGTGTCCGTGGTGGACCTGACCGTGAGGCTGAAGAAGGCTGTGAGTACCCCCGTCACCTCCTCACCCCGTCACCTCCTCCCCCGTCACCTCCTCCCCCGTCACCTCCTCCCCCGTCACCTCCTCCCCCGTCACCTCCTCCCCCGTCACCTCCTCCCCCGTCACCTCCTCCACCCCTCCTCCCCGTCACCTCCTCCCCCGTCACCTCCTCCCCCCGTCACCTCCTCACCCGTCACCTCCTCACCCGTCACCTCCTCCACCCCTCCTCCCCGTCACCTCCTCCACCCCTCCTCCCCGTTACCTCCTCCTCCCCGTCACCTCCTCCCCCGTCACCTCCTCCCCCGTCACCTCCTCCCCCGTCACCTCCACCCCGTCACCTCCTCCCCCGTCACCTCCTCCCCCCGTCACCTCCTCACCCGTCACCTCCTCACCCGTCACCTCCTCACCCGTCACCTCCTCCACCCCTCCTCCCCGTCACCTCCTCCTCCCCGTCACCTCCTACACCCCTCCCCTCCTCCCCCAGTCACCTCCTTCCCCTCCCCTCCTCCACCCGCCTACCCCCCCCGTTGGAGCTACCTATAACTCCTCCCCTCCGACCCCCCCCCATTTGGATCTGTAACTCCTCCCCCCATTTGGATCTGTAACTCCTCCCCCAGTCAGATTTGTAACTCCTCCCCCCAGTCGGATTTGTAACTCCTCCCCCCAGTTGGATTTGTAACTCCTCCCCCCAGTTGGATTTGTAACTCCTCCCCCCAGTTGGATCTGTAACTCCTCCCCCCAGTTGGATCTGTAACTCCTCCTCCCAGTTGGATCTGTAACTCCTCCCCCCAGTTGGATCTGTAACTCCTCCCCCCAGTTGGATCTGTAACTCCTCCCCCCTGTTTGATCTGTAACTCCTCCCCCCCCTGTTTGATCTGTAACTCCTCCCCCCCCTGTTGGATCTGTAACTCCTCCCCCCCCTGTTGGATCTGTAACTCCTCCCCCCCCCCCCTGTTGGATCTGTAACTCCTCCCCCCCCCCCCTGTTGGATCTGTAACTCCTCCCCCCCCCTGTTGGATCTGTAACTCCTCCCCCCCCCTGTTGGATCTGTAACTCCTCCCCCCCCCTGTTGGATCTGTAACTCCCCCCCCCTGTTGGATCTCTAACTCCCCCCCCCTGTTGGATCTCTAACTCCTCCCCCCCCCCCTGTTGGATCTCTAACTCCTCCCCCCCCCCTGTTGGATCTCTAACTCCTCCCCCCCCCCTGTTGGATCTCTAACTCCTCCCCCCCCCCTGTTGGATCTCTAACTCCTCCCCCCCCCCCCCTGTTGGATCTCTAACTCCTCCCCCCTCCCACAGGCCTCCTACGATGAGATCAAGAAGGCCATCAAGGCGGCATCCGAGGGCCCCATGAAGGGGATCCTGGGGTACACCGAGGACCAGGTAGGACCGGGGGGTACACCGAGGACCTGGTAGGACCGAGGGGTACACCTAGGACCAGGGGGGTGAGGGGGTACAGGGGGGTACACCGAGGACCAGGGGGGTACAGGGGGTAATCCGAGGACCAGGTAGGACCGAGGGGTACGCCTAGGACCAGGGGGTACAGGGGGGTCTAGGGGGTACACCGGGGGGTACAGGGGGGTCTAGGGGGTACAGGGGGTACACCGAGGACCAGGTAGGACCGAGGGGTACGCCTAGGACCAGGGGGGTGAAGGGGGTACACCGGGGTACAGGGGGTACACCGAGGACCAGGTAGGACCGAGGGGTGCGCCTAGAACCAGGGGGGTCTAGGGGGTACACCGAGGACCAGGGGGGGTCTAGGGGGTACACCGAGGACCAGGGGGGTACAGGGGGAACACCGAGGACCAGGGGGGTACACCGAGGACCAGGGGGGGTCTAGGGGGTACCCCCCGGTCCTACCTAGGACCAGGTAGGACCGAGGGGTACGCCTAGGACCAGGGGGGTGAAGGGGGTACACCGGGGTACAGGGGGTACACCGAGGACCAGGTAGGACCGAGGGGTGCGCCTAGAACCAGGGGGGTCTAGGGGGTACACCGAGGACCAGGGGGAGTCTAGGGGGTACACCGAGGACCAGGGGGGTACAGGGGGTACACCGAGGACCAGGGGGGTACACCGAGGACCAGGGGGGGTCTAGGGGGTACCCCCCGGTCCTACCTAGGACCAGGTAGGACCGGGGGGTACACCTAGGACCGGGGGGGTCTAGGGGGTACACCTAGGACCAGGTAGGACCGGGGGGTACACGTAGGACCGGGGGGTACTCCTAGGACCAGGTAGGACCGGGGGGTACACCTAGGACCAGGTAGGACCCGGGGGTACACCTAGGACCAGGTAGGACCCGGGGGTACACCTAGGACCAGGTAGGACCCGGGGGTACACCTAGGACCAGGTAGGACCCGGGGGTACACCTAGGACCAGGTAGGACCCGGGGGTACACCTAGGACCAGGTAGGACCCGGGGGTACACCTAGGACCAGGTAGGACCCGGGGGTACACCTAGGACCAGGTAGGACCCGGGGGTACACCTAGGACCAGGTAGGACCCGGGGGTACACCTAGGACCAGGTAGGACCCGGGGGGTACACCTAGGACCAGGTAGGACCGGGGGGTACACCTAGGACCAGGTAGGACCGGGGGGTACACCTAGGACCAGGTAGGACCGGGGGGTACACCTAGGACCAGGTAGGACCGGGGGGTACACCTAGGACCAGGTAGGACCGGGGGGTACACCTAGGACCAGGTAGGACCGGGGGGTACACCTAGGACCAGGTAGGACCGGGGGGTACACCTAGGACCAGGTAGGACCGGGGGGTACACCTAGGACCAGGTAGGACCGGGGGGTACACCTAGGACCAGGTAGGACCGGGGGGTACACCTAGGACCAGGTAGGACCGGGGGGTACTCCTAGGACCAGGTAGGACCGGGGGGTACTCCTAGGACCAGGTAGGACCGGGGGGTACTCCTAGGACCAGGTAGGACCGGGGGGTACACCTAGGACCGGGGGGGTCTAGGGGGTACACCTAGGACCAGGTAGGACCGGGGGGTACACCTAGGACCAGGGGGGTCTAGGGGGTACACCTAGGACCGGGTAGGGTCTAGGGGGCCTGACGGAACTCTGTTAACTGTACTTCCTGTCAGGTGGTGTCCACGGACTTCAACGGGGACACCCGCTCCTCCATCTTCGACGCCGGCGCCGGGATCGCCCTCAACGAGAACTTTGTCAAGCTGGTCTCCTGGTGGGTCACCTGACGCGTCACCTGACCTTTTACAATGGTAGCCTAGCAACCACAGGAGAGGGAGGGACTGTGGCGGCCCTCAGGTTGAGAGGTTGTGGGGTCCCCCCCTGCGGGCGTCCTGGCTCTAGAGGACCCCGTCACACGGGCGTCCTGCGACCGCCTGCTGCTACTGAAGCTTGGGAGTCTTTAGCGTTGCTAGGCAACGGATTCACTGACCCCAGCTTCGCCGCCCCTCCATTCATCCAGTTTGACCACCAGATTAAAAACCAAGTTTTACTTCGAGTGTCAAGTTGATGGTTTCAGCGCTTTCCAGAAACATGAGGGACACGGAAAGGAGAAAAAACGCACGCAAATGCAGTGAGGAGAAAGGCTTCACTGGGGGGTGCTAGGCCCCGCCCCCTCCTCACAGATCAGCCACTGGTTGGCTGAAGGCTGAACCCGGAGCGGCGTGTCAAAGTGTTGTGGGAGGTTAACTCGTGTTAGCGTTATCCAAATGGAGTCAGACTGAAGTTAGACTCCCCTGTGAAGGAACCTTAAGCTAAGAGCCTTAACCTTAAGCTAAGACCCTTAACCTAAGACCCTTAACCTTAAGCTAAGAGCCTTAACCTTAAGCTAAGAGCCTTAACCTTAAGTGAAGAGCCATGTTCAGAGGTCGCTGCCTCTCACGATGGCGCCCGGCGTGACATCACTTCCTGTTCCCTGTGTACACTAAATGCCTCTTCTCTCTTCTGGCTGCAGGTACGACAACGAGTTTGGCTACAGCAACCGCGTGTGTGACCTGATCCTGCACATGTACTCCAAGGAGTGACGGCACCACGCAGACACAGCCTGTTCTTAGCCCCTTCCATGGTTCCTAGCCCCCTCCCCTGGTTCCTTGCCCCCCCCCCCCCCCCCCCCCCCCCCCCCTCCCGCTGGTTCCTGGCTCCTAAGCCAGTTACTTGCCCCCCCCCGCAGGGTTCCTGAGCCTCACTGTAGTCCTTTTTAGATGGCTTTGAAACCGTTTCACTGTATGGTCTAAACTGCTTTGTCTCTCTGACGCAACAATAAACATAATTTGTGGAAGATGACCTGTGTCGACTGAATCACTGACGCACGCGGGTCGCTAACCAGAGTGTTTGTGTTCAATTGTTGAACAATAACAAAAGATCTGAATACCGGAAGTGCTTATGTTGATTTATTAAAGTGAAGCCCGTAGTGCGTCACTGTGCAGTCAGGGCGCTCCCTCCGCGCGCCTCCAAAGGACGCAGGAACGACCCCTTAAAAGTCAAAGGCTCTCCGGTGCCGCTTTAATAACCGTAATTACCGATGACGACACCGCCCCCTGATTTCACTAACGGAAAGTCGGGGGGCCGTTCCTCCGCGTGCTCAGGAACGCTGACTGTTGTGTGCGCCGCGCGCCGTCCACTACGGTAACCCAAAGCCGCAGTCACTCACGTGTTGGTGTCCTCAAGCTCTGCACCACCGGCACCGCGAGCTGCTCCCGTGGTCCGCTGCGTTAAAGTCAGCCGCTACTCAACGCTATTGGTCGTTTTTTAATTAATATTAATTGAATTGGTATTTACTCATTTTCTCTATTTGAATTGACTGACAGCGGTCGTTAGCGCGTGCTTTTAATATTTTACTGAAAGTCGCTCCTGCGTTTGTTTACGTGTGCTCGCGGTCTGATTTGCGGGCAAGTTTGGAGCAGGTAACGGACGAGGCACGAGCCGGTGTTTACATCAGCGGCCCGCGGACACGAGCGTAACGGAGGTATTGATGCCGGATCTCGAGCACTTCAGGTTCTCCTACTCGACGATGAATCCGTTCCCGGGGTCCGAGATCGCGTTCCCGATGCACCAGACCGAAGTGAGCACGGGCCTGGACCCCTACGGCGGCCCGGACCCGGGCTACCTCCTGGGGGAGCACGGCGGGTTCGGGCCGGACGGCTTTCCCGGGCTGGACTTCGGCTCGCTCCCGCCGTCCGGTCTCGCCTACCTGCACCTTAACGGCTCGGTCCCGCCGCACGCGCCGCCGTCTCCCGCCGCCATGGCGCTGAGGAACGACCTGGGCTCCAACATCAGCGTGCTGAAGACCCTCAACCTCCGCTTCCGGTGCTTTCTGGCCAAGGTGCACGAGCTGGAGCGGCGGAACAAGGCCCTGGAGAAGCAGCTGCAGCAGGCCCTGGACGGTAACCAGGGCAACGGATCGGACGCGCGCCTCAAGAAGCCGTTGACCAAAGACATCGGGGTGCAGACCGGGTTCATCGGACACATCCCGGTGCGCCCCGGGGCCATCCCGCTCCTGAACGCCAACAACGCGGCTTACCTGCCCGGGGGGCTGTTGTCCCCCACCATCCACCCCCCGCTGTCCTACGACGCGGACTACAGCCAGTCGCTGCCGGGCAACAACCTAAACCCGGGCTTGATCCTGAACTCGGGCCTGGTGGACTCCAACTCCAACATCACCCCGCTGTACGGCGGCTGCGTGAGCCCCGCACGCTCTCCCGGGGACCCCACGAGGCACGTAGCCAACATCAACGACATCAACATCAAAAACATCAACCACGGTACCGGGATGGCCACGAGCAACAACCCCCCGCCCCGGTTCCTCCCCGGGACCATCTGGTCCTACAACCACACCCGTCGGCTGGGCACGGGAGGCCGGGACTCGCGCGCGACAGGCCCTCCTGGGGGGCCCTGGATCCAACCAGACGGCGTGGGGGTTCAGGTGGACACCATCACACCGGAGATCCGCGCGCTCTATAACGTGCTGGCCAAGGTGAAGCGCGAACGGGACGAGTACAAGAGAAGGTAAAGTGCTCGCGTGGCGTAAAGAACGCTAACCTTTAACTGCGCGCGCGGTGCAGTAGTGAACAACATGGCGCGCGCCCCTGCGTCTATTCGGGTCAACTGACAAAGTCAGAGTTTAAACTTCACGGTTCAATGCTCCCATCCACCGTCAGGTTTATGGTCGTACTTGCGTCATTAACGGCGGCCTGAGCGTGTTGACAGCTGTCACTCAGGGCGATGTCATGTTTGAATTTCCAACGGCTCATCACCCTCGTATAATATTCGATATACCTTGAGACATTTGTTCCCTAAAGTCGTTTGGTAAGGATTTCTTATTAGCTGGCGTATTTAAAGAAGCTTTAATCATTTAGCACATTTGTTAAAGGTCCTCTGACATGCCACCAGGTGTGAGTGTGATTAGCAGTTACAAGTGTTTTGAAAATCTGTCCCTTATGACATCACAAGTGGGCGTGTCAACCTAGATGTGTGACGGATAGATGAGCAGCGTTTGCTCCAGTCCATTGGCTAGGCTGGTAGACTGATCATCTTCCCACAAAGACAAACGGGAATGCTGTAAGCGCTACAACAAGCCAGGAAATGACGTTGCAAGAGGCCCTCGCGCGGCTGACGTAGGACGCATCTCAAACACGGAGGGAGTTCGTAGGATTCCCATCGGAGACCTGGAGATATTGGCTGTTCCCACCGTTAGCATAGGAGAGCCAGACTCACTCAAACACACAGAAAACCTTATTTAGAACCTTGAAAGGAAAACGCTGGGCATATTTACCATGGAAGGAGCCTGTGTCTCAACTATATGTTGCAGTTGTGTTGTAGTGATGCTTTTAATGTGTACGATCAGACAACATATGCCGAGTTCTACCGACCAAGCCTGCTGTCTCTATCAGGGAGCCTTTTCTAGAGGAACAGTTTCAAGATTTCACATCAAACGCTTTGACCGAAAGACGTTTGAATTAGTTTGTTCAACATAAACTATGGCAAGACTTGTATTGTTAAGCATCAATAATTTAACAATAATCGATACTGTTTATAATATACGCAATACCATACAGCGATAGGGAACTCAACAGAACCTGGTGAATACATTTGCTGCATGACTTGCTATTATACTGTGAATTATTTCACAGACTGAAATGTCAAAACATAACCCTAATGTGATTGGTCAGTGAGGGGGCCAATATGTCCCAGAGGAGTCCCTATTGGCTACTGAGTAGGGGAGCTACAAGCTCTAGTGTGATTGGTTGGAGCTGTATGCAACTTCTTCATCTCATTCATTCATTCATTCATTCATTTATTCAATAGCTGTACTTTCAGTAGTTCCATAGTAGTAGAGCTATCCATAGCATGGTTCCACGCCCTACGGGGGGGGAGACCACTCTGAACACCTGGCCCCCCGGGGAGAGGGAGGGAGACGACCCAGAGAGTCGTCGTCCCCCCCCTCAGGTGAACTGGGAAGGTGCTCGTAGCCCCGTCCCCGCTTTCAGTGGGAGTCCTGCTCACCGCCAGCCCTCGTAGCCCCCAGCCCTCCTGATGTCTGCCCACACACACCTCTCCTGGAGTTAATTAAGTACCGCATGTTGAGGCTGGGGGCTCTAGAGCTCCACATGTTGAGGCTGGGGGCTCTAGAGCTCCACATGTTGAGGCTGGGGGCTCTAGAGCTCCACATGTTGAGGCTGGGGGCTCTAGAGCTCCACATGTTGAGGCTTGGGGCTCTAGAGCTCCACATGTTGAGGCTGGGGGCTCTATAATAATAAATAATAAATGAAATTTATATAGCGCTTAATATGGTACTCTAAGACTGAACTCTAAGAGGCTGGGGGCTCTAGACTCTAGAGCTCTCCATCACCACATGTTGAGGCTGTAGTCATGGTGACATGATGTTGTTTTTAGGGACTGGTCAGATACTGGAAGATTTCCATTTTGCTGGGATTGAATGTTTCCACAGAGAGAGAGAGAGACTATAGATTAGTTATATATATATATATATATATATATATATATATATATATATAAAGGACTATAGCCCCTAGTCTCTCTCTCCAGTGTGTTTTTCTGCAGTGTCAGTCGCTGACATCATCGCTCTCGCTCTCTTTCTCTCCCTCTCCCGCTCTCTCCCGCTCTCTCCCTCTCTCTCTCTCTCTCTCTCTCTCTCTCTCTCTCTCTCTCTCTCTCTCTCTCTCTCTCTCTCTCTATATATTGATGTATAGCTAGTGTTCAGTCTGTCTGCAGGTCAAACAGAACAAGTGGAACCTGCAGCGACAGCAGCAAGACTGTCATGGCCTGAATGTATTACATGATTTAGCCTGTGTGTGTGTGTGTGTGTGTGTGTGTGTGTGTGTGTGTGTGTGTGTGTGTGTGTGTGTGTGTGTGTGTGTGTGTGTGTGTGTGTGTGTGTGTGTGTGTGTGTGTGTGTGTGTGTGTGTGTGTGTGTGTTAGGTGGGAGGAGGAGTACACGGCCAGGGTTGACCTGCAGGAGAAGATGGCTGAGCTGGAAGATGTAAATACACACACAGACAGACAGACAGACACACACACAGACACACACACAGACTAAAACAACCTTTACATCAGGTGGTGTGTTAACATGCACACAGGACAGCTGGTTAACCAGTTGTTAACCAGATGTTCACCAGGTGTTCACCAGGTGTTCACCAGGTGTTCACCAGGTGTTCAGCAGGTGTTCACCAGGTGTTCAGCAGGTGTTCACCAGGTGTTCACCAGGTGTTCACCAGATGTTCACCAGGTGTTCACCAGGTGTTCACTAGGTGTTCACCAGGTGTTCACCTGGTGTTCACCTGGTGTTCACCAGGTGTTCGCTATGTGTTAACCAGGTGTTCGCTATGTGTTCACCAGGTGTTCACCAGGTGTTAACAGGTGTTAACCAGGTGTTCACCAGGTGTTCGCTATGTGTTCACCAGGTGTTCGCTATGTGTTCACCAGGTGTTCGCTATGTGTTAACCAGGTGTTCGCTATGTGTTAACCAGGTGTTCACCAGGTGTTCACCAGGTGCTCACCAGGGGTCTCATTTATAAAACTGTGCGTGGGATCATTACTAAAAATGTGCGTACGCCCAGAAGCCAAGTTTTGCGTGCGCCAAAAGATATTCGGATTTATAAAACACTGCGTACGCACACCTGTACGCAATCTTTGCTTTATAAATCACATACTGACTACAATTGTGCGCAGCTGAATCAGCTTCACGTTCCGCCCTCTACACGCCCCTTTTTAACCATAAATGGTCAATGCAAATTACCTCATGAATGCGATCTGCATATAAAACAGACTCAGATGCCGGTATTATGTCTTGTTGGAAACAATGGCAGAAGTACTGAGAAAATCAAAAAAGCGAAATTTCACGGAGGTTGAAGTGGAGACACTTATGGGTGAGATGGAGGCCCGAAAGGTAGTTTTGTTCGGCGGTCACGGGATTGGGATCGCCAACAACAAAAAGCAGAGTGAGTGGCAACATGTTGCTGCAGCAGTGAACTCTGTCAGTAGCACGGAGCGCACTGTCCCAGAATTAAAAAAAAGAAGTGGTCTGACATAGTTACATATTTTTATGTAGCCTACCAATAAATCGTTATGGTCCCTAAATACCCTCTCCCTCCGAATCCTGCCATTTGCATGGTCCGCCAGAAGTGCCATATGGTGCAGCATTACCACGGCGCTCACCTCTGTATTTATAGGGTTACGGTAATAAGACTGACCGAGAACACCTTGGATAATCAGTTTGTAATCACCCACGTAAAATGTTCTTGAACATAACCCCTTTTTAATGGCTGATTTGTCATGAAAAGCATCAAGAGTAACGGACAACGATTGTGATGAGGAGTGTGGCTTGGTTTTTCACACTTGGGATTTAATTGACATTTGATTATGTGTTTACAGTCTCATCTCATCTCATTTTCGTAGGCTTATCCGGGGTCGGGTCGCGGGGGGGGCAGCTCAAGCAGGGGGCCCCAGACTTCCCCTTCCCGGGCCACATTGACCAGCTCTGACGGGGGGATCCCGAGGCGTTCCCAGGCCAGTGTTGAGATATAATCTCTCCACCTAGTCCTGGGTTTTCCCCGAGGTCTCCTCCCCACTGGACGTGCCTGAAACACCTCCCAAGGAAGGCGCCCAGTGCGCATCCTTACCAGATGCCCGAACCACCTCAGCTGACTCCTTTCTAAGTAAAGGAGCAGCGGCTCTAATCCGAGTTCCTCACGGATGGCTGAGCTTCTCACCCTATCCCTAAGGGAGACGCCAGCCACCCTTCTGAGAGAACTCATCTCGGCCGCTTGTACCCGGGATCTCGTCTTTTCGGTCATCACCCAGCCCTCATGACCATAGGTGAGGATAGGAACGAAGATCGACCGGTAGATCGAGAGCTTTGCCTTGCGGCTCAGCTCTCGTTTCATTACAACGGTGCGGTAAAGCGAACGCAATACCGCCCCCGCTGCTCCGATTCTCCGGCCAATCTCACACTCCATAGTACCCTCACTCGCGAACAAGACCCCGAGGTACTTGAACTCCTTCACTTGGGCTAAGGATTACAGGTGTTGTGTCACATAAAAATATTATGTTATTGACACATGTTGGACAGATGCTTTATTCCATGCAGTCGCGCCGTCAGTGGACAGTATGGAGTGACGGGATTAAATATAGAGAATTTCTTTTTATTTCTATTCTAAGGAGATATTTCTGGAGTTATAACTGAGAAATAACGCAGTGGATTTAAATTATTCTGATTAGGATTTAACGCATGATACGGGTTGAAATTAAATTTATGAAGGGCGATGATAAAACATAATCGTTCTTCTCACTCTACAATTCTTCTGTCTGACTTCAGTTCACCACCACACCGTCTGTGTCGCCATTTCTCCTTTTCCTCCAAACCTTGCGTACGCATGGGTCAGAGTTTGCTTAGGGCTGCGCACATTCTCCCGTCAAGTTGGTTTTTTATAGATCACAACCTTGGCGTGAAAAGTCACGTACGCAACTTTCAGCCCCGTTTTGTGCGTACGCAACGGTTATAAATGAGACCCCAGGTGCTCACTAGGTGTTCACTAGGTGTTCACTAGGTGTTCACCAGGTGTTCACCAGGTGTTCACTATGTGTTCACTATGTGTTCACCAGGTGTTCACCAGGTGTTCACTATGTGTTCACCAGGTGTTCACCTGATGTTCACTATGTGTTAACCAGGTGTTCACTATGTGTTCACCAGGTGTTCACCAGGTGTTCACCAGGTGTTCACCAGGTGTTCACTATGTGTTCACTATGTGTTCACCAGGTGTTCACCAGGTGTTCACCAGGTGTTCACTATGTGTTAACCAGGTGTTCACTATGTGTTCACCTGGTGTTCACTAGGTGTTCACCAGGTGTTCACCAGGTGTTAACCAGGTGTTCACTATGTGTCCACCAGGTGTTCACCAGGTGTTCACTATGTGTTCACCAGGTGTTCACCAGATGTTCACCTGGTGTTCACCAGGTGTTCACCAGGTGTTCAATATGTGTCCACCAGGTGTTCACCAGGTGTTCACTATGTGTTCACCAGGTGTTCACCAGATGTTCACCAGGTGTTCACCAGGTGTTCACCAGGTGTTCACTATGTGTTCACTATGTGTTCACTATGTGTTCACTATGTGTTAACAGGTGTTCACCAGGTGTTCACCAGGTGTTCACCAGGTGTTCACCAGGTGTTCACCAGGTGTTCACTATGTGTTCACTATGTGTCCACCAGGTGTTCACCAGGTGTTCACTAGGTGTTCACCAGGTGTTCACCAGGTGTTCACCAGGTGGTCCGCCTGCAGGTAAACCCACCTGGCTGCAAGCGGACCCAGTCAGCTGGGGTCAGGTATTCACACCGCGGAGATGAACTCAGATACAATGACAACTTCATGATCTTGTCAGCGTGTGTTTGCGTGTGTGCGTGTGCGTGTTTGTGCGTGCGTCTGTGTGTGTGTGTGTGTGCGTGCATGCCGTGCGTGCGTGTGTGTGTGTGTGCGTGCGACTGTGTGTGTGTGTGTGTGCGTGCGACTGTGTGTGCGTGCGCGTGTGTCTGTGTGTGTGTGTGTGCGTGCGACTGTGTGCGTGTGCGACTGTGTGTGGGTGTGTGTGTGTGTGTGTGTGTGTGCGCGTGTGTCTGTGTGTGTGTGTGTGTGTGCGTGCGACTGTGTGCGTGTGCGACTGTGGGTGTGTGTGTGTGTGTGTGTGCAGGACCTGCAGGAGGGCGAGGTGTACCAGGATGAGCTGACGGTGCGCGTGAAGCAGCTGAAGGCGGAGCTCGTCCTCTTCAAAGGCCTCATGAGCAACGTGAGACACACTGCTACACACAGTACACACCTACTACACACTAACTACACACAGTACACACTAACTACACACTGCTACACACTAACTACATACTTATTACACACTAACTACACACTGCTACACACTTACTACACACTAACTACACACTGCTACACATTAACTACACACTAACTACACACTGCTACACACTAACTACACACTAACTACACACTGCTACACACAGTACATACTAACAACACACTAACTACACACTGTTACACACAGTACACACTACCTACACACTAACTGCCCTCTTCAAAGGCCTCATGAGCAACGTGAGACACACTGCTACACACTAACTACACACTGCACACCAACTAGACACTGTGTGTGTAGTAACTACAACCTAACTACACACTGAGTGTGTGGCTACTACACACTAACTACTGTGTGTGTGTGTGTGTGTGTGTGTGGTTACTACATGCTTATTAAGAAGATTAGTCAACCCTCATTATGCTGAAAAACAGACTCCTAGTGTGTGTGTCTGTGTGTCTGTGCGTCCATGTGTGTGTGTGTGTGTATCTGTGTGTGTGTGTATCTCTGTATGTGTGTGTGTGTGCGTGCGTGTGTGTGTGTGTGTCTGTGTATCTGTGTGTGTTCGTGTGTGTGTATCTCTGTGTGTGCGTGTGTGTCTGTGTGTGTCACGCGTGTGTCTGTGTGTGTGTGTGCGTGCGACTGTGTGCGTGCGCGTGTGCGACTGTGTGTGTGTGTGTGTGTACGTGTGTGTATCTGTGCGTGTGTGTGTATCTGTGTGTGTGTGTGTGTGTGTCTGTGTGTGTGCGTGTGTGTGTATCTCTGTATGTGTGTGTGTGTGTGTGCGTGTGTGTATCTGTGTGTGTGTGTGTGTGTGTGTGTGTGCGCGTGTGTGTGTGTGCGTGCGTGCGCTCTCCAGAACCGCTCGGAGCTGGACAGTGCGATCCAGGAGAAGGCCATGAAGGTGGACATGGACATCTGCCGCCGCATCGACATCACAGCGCGCCTCTGTGACGTCGCCCAGCAGCGCAACTGTGAGGACATGAGCGCCATGTTCCAGGTGGGCGGGGCCGGCCGCAGCCAATGGGAGCACCGCTCCTTAACCCTCAGTGCTTCCTATCAGAATGGACAGCTCAGCAATGCTACAAATGATCCTTTAAATTCATGTGTTCTTACACTAATTCATTCATTCATTGGATTACTTAGCTAGCTAGCTAAAATTAGCACTGCTAACCAACACACGCTATTCTTTTTAACTGTTGTTATTGAGCTAGCTTTTGAGTGCTTTTCCCTATCACAAATACACACACGCCAAGGTACACACATACACACACACACACAACGAGGTACACACACTGACGTACCCACACATATACACATATACAAACACCATGGTACACACACACACAAATACAATAGGGCTGCAACTAACGATTATTGTAATAATCGATTAATCTGTAGATTATTTTTTAGATTTACTGATGAATCAGATAAAAAAGGAAACTTTTGTAATTGCCGCATCGTCATTCAAAAACTGAACATTACTTCAAATTCACAGTGCAGACTGAAGTGTAAAAACACCAGGTTATTGCTCCAACGTCCCGGAACTATTAAAAGTAAGATTAAATGATAAAAAAATAAAAAAACATAACTGGGATAGCACAAAAAAAAAGTACAATGTATAATATACATTTATACAGTATATAAAGGAAGTCCATGGTTAACCGATTAACCGATAAGATCTTTAACATGTAAATCATTACAGTTAAAAATAAATTAAATCATCTTAATTTCTCAGATGACAGGAGATCGTTAATTTTTATTGATATTGATACAATTTTTGAGACTTTTCTATTATTTTGTTGAAATAGAACTTGTATTATCGCTTTAATTGCTGATAAGATGATCATAGCTCAAGATAGGACGTTTAACAGGTCATAGTTCCATCTTTACTATCTATTTTATATTGCTGGGAAACCAAGTTTTCGCCAAAATCGCAAATTTCTATTTTTGGTGTTGCATTTGAATGCATCAATCATATTACTGAGCTGACCTGAACACATCCTATTTGACACTGTTTGCTACTTTTTTTAAGCTAACTAGCTCTATATCCTGACGATTTTAACATGGATTTAAAAACTGCATTACTATTTTATTAAACTGACGGAACTTTCTACACCGTCCGGTTGTGTGATTACTACCGCTGCTTTGAATGACTGTTGATGCACGCGGTGCCGACTCCGAGCCCGTCTGCACACCGTCTGCCGCAGCTGTTTTTGGTTGGACTAGACGGATACCGAGTTGAAGGAGTTTTTTTAACCCAAAGACAGTGAAGGTACAACACTTTTATGTAGGCCTACAGTGTTAAGATATGACCAAAATACAAGCCGTGGTCGCTCTCTCACACAGTGTTGGGAAGGTTATCCAGTTACAGAATACAGAATACATGCCCAAAAATATAACGTATTCCGTTTCATCACTCAAACCGAGTATTGTATTCTGAATACTTGGATTACTTCCACATTGAATTGCATTTTTTAAGTGTAGGATTGCGGCATCAAATCCTGCTTACTAAACAGGCCTATTCTGGTGTGTTCTTCTGTTCAAAATGGCTGAATGTGTTAGGCCCAAGTCTCCCTGAAAGTGCACTATTTTATATAACTTGCTGTAGTGGAACAACGACTATAAGGGTTTGAAAGATATTTGCTATCCCATCTAAGATTTTTTTTTCACATCTCAAGCGAACCGTACCAGGGTTCGTTTGGAAGCGAACCGAGACCAGCTGTTCAGGGTGGTCTCGGTCGGCTGATTTGGTTCACATCGAAGTGAGGTGGTTGCATTCACACCAACGCAAACGTACCGAACCAAGGGACCAAACTCGTTTAGTGCGCACTAAATGCTGTTGGTGTGAAAGCACGAATAAACTTGTAAAACAGAAGTATCGTCATGTAATCCATTGATTTCAACAATGTAACTGTATTCTAAATACCAACAATTTAAATTGTAACTAACGGAATACAGTTAGCTATAATTTGTATTCTGAATACGTAACGCCGGTATGTATTCTGTTAACGCCGATTTATGCTCAGTTACGTAAGCGTAAGCGCAAGCGCAAGAGGCCCTTGCGCACCCCTTGCGCGACTTCTCACGTCTTGCGTGCGTCGGGCGATTTTTCTAGACTTGCGTCATTTTTTACATAAGCTTTTACGCGAGCCGCGCAGCCTGCAAGGCTGTGATTGGTCTGCTGGTCTGGTTACTACTTCCTGTCTGGAGTATCACATTTCCTGTTTTCATACCGCCATTTTTAAAAGCCAGAAGGCAAGGACGACCCGGCAGGCTCATATACAAAAGCATTAACGTGAAGTGAAGTTAACTTTGCTGCCAACACATTATGTCGTTTTAAAATGTAGAGAGATATGCACATTTATACAACCCGAATGATCAACAACTTCATCACCCCTGTTCCTCTGTCTGTTGCCATCATTCACTGTGTATGGGGAGAACACGATCTGGCACATAAACAAACCAACGACTCCCACAGACAAAGACGTCATTCTCGAGGTCGTCTTCAACGAAAAACTTTACTCCACATATTACTCCACCTACTGTTCTGGCGGTAAATTGCTTGGCAACACGCGCAACCTAAAAGGGAGCATGAATTGCTTTGAGTAAATTTTGCGCAACAACGTAACACCAACGCTGAAGCATGCAGCCGCCTTTACTCCGCAACACTGCTCACACTAAAGCTCGCTGTGGGCGTGCATGAACCGTGAGCCAACCTGTCGGCGGCTGGCTGTACACAGTGCCGCGCCTACGAGGGACGAATTAATCGCCCGACTCAACGAAGCGATGACCAAATTCATTGCAAACGCTTTTAGTAATAGATTATTATCGATTAGTTGTTTCAGCGCTAATATACACACACACACACACACACACACAGAGTTAAACACATACACACACGAGGTACACACGTCACACACACACACACTGAGGTACACACACACACTGAGGTACACACACACACACACAAATACGCACACACACACACCGAGGTACCCAAACATCCTCACCAAGGTACACACACACAAACACACGCCTTTAGCGCCACTGTACTTCTCTGTAGTGTGTAGTTGACCTGGGGTGCGTCTCCCTTCTGTCTGCTGGGCAGGTGGCCACGCCCCCCTCCACTCTGACCCACCGGCACAAGAGGCAGAGCATCCAACCAGCCAAGGCCGTGGACGGAGAGGAGCCAATCAGCATGTCTGAGAGCGAGGGCGGGACCTATGAAGACGACTCCTGCAGTACATCAGCCAATCAGATCAACGAGGAGATGCAGAGGATGCTGAATCAGCTGTACGTTGAACTGTTACACACACGCACACGCACAAACACACGCAGTGCGCACACACTAGGGCTTTGACTTCGAACTTCGTGATTCGAATATAATTCGAATATCAAAAAAAATAAAAATAATTCGAACGAATATTAGGCAGCCCTTAATATTCGAACCTGTTATGGGCAGGCCAAGAGGGAGAGACGTCGGAGAACCCGACGCAGTCTGTTCATAATATTGTAACAACCACGGAAGAGGCAGTGACTGAAGTATTGATTAGACAGTGATTTATTAGCAACATAATAAACAGTTGGAAAACGCAAGACCGGTAACCATAGCAACGCCTGTAAACAAACCTCACAAAGCCCAATCCAGGGCTGAATCCGAATACTCATACTTATAGTATGCATTTTGTAGTACGCCACAAATATAGCGCGTCCGAATGCTCAGTGTGCATTGTGTAGTACGGAAAACGTTTCCGAATGCGTACTACCACCACAGTATACAACGGTAGGTCACTACGTTACCAGACTGGTAACAAACGAAGAAGAGATGGCTGACCCGACACTACCAACAGCGGCTTAGAAAGACGTCATAGAAAGCGGCGAAAAACGAGACATTAAAAAGAGTAAAAAAGTAAAGTAAGTAATTAAGTAAAAAGAGACATTTTTAATTTAATAGCAACGATGACAAGATGGAAAACAGGTAACTTATCAAGGTAATTTCGCCGGCATCTGAGGGGAGACACGTCATCTCCAAACATCCGGTGGAGTTACGGCGGTGTTCGGAAGCGTTCAGAGGCGTTCTACGCATAGCTGTAGACCGTACTACACTGTTAAGTTTAGTACGGTTAAGTAGTAGACACTGAACAGAAATAGTATGTACTAAGTATTCGGATTCAGCCCAGGTATTACTGAAGGCATTTAATGGTCAAAATATTATTAATAAATATTTGAATATATTCGAATACTAATATTGATAAACAAACGATCTTCGAATATGCCAAAAGTCAAAGCCCTAGCACACACACACACGTATACAAAAACGCGCAAACGCACACACATACACGCACACACACACACACACAAACACACGCACAAACACACGCACACACACGCACATATACACGTACACACGCACACACACGCACACACACATAAGCACATACATAAACCACGCACACACACACACACACACACATACGCACATACATAAACCACGCACACACACACATATACACATACACACACACAAACACGCACATACACAAACACACGCACACACACACATATACAAAAACGCACACACACACACACACATACACAAACACATGAACACCCACGCACACAGCGCGTGGGTGTTTGCCTCGGTAGACCAGGTGTAGTAGAGGAGCTGCTCTGTCGGGGTGAGGTGTGTGTTGGTGTGTGGTGTGTAACGTGTGTTGTTTGATGCGTGGTACATGCTGTGTGGTGGTGTTAGGTGTGTAACGTGTGTAACGTTGGTAACGTGTGTTGTTTGATGCGTGGTACATGCTGTGTGGTGGTGTTAGGTGTGTAACGTGTGTAACGTGTGTAACGTGTGTTGTGTGATGCGTGGTACATGCTGTGTGGTGGATGATCCTCAGGAGGGAGAGTGGGTTTGATGATGACTGTGACAGTCTGGCCTGGGAGGAGACGGAAGAGACTCTGCTGCTGTGGGAGGACTTCCCTGGTTACACACACACCGAGGTACACACACACACACACCGAGGTACACCCACACACACTGAGGTATGCACACACACACACCGAGGTACACACACACACACACACACACACTGAGGTACACACACACACACACACCGAGGTACACCCACACACACACACCGAGGTACACACACACACACCGAGGTACACACACACCCACACACACCGAGGTACACCCACACACACTGAGGTACACACACACGCACACCGAGGTACACACACACACATTGAGGTACACACACACACACACCGAGGTACACCCACACACACCGAGGTACACACACACACACACCGAGGTACACCCACACACACTGAGGTACACACACACACACACCGAGGTACACACACACACACTGAGGTACACACACACACACCGAGGTACACACACACACAATGAGGTACACACACACACACACACCGAGGTACACACACACACACACACACACCGAGGTACAAACACACACACTGAGGTACACACACACATACACACACACCGAGGTACACACACACACACACACACACACATACACACACTGAGGTACGCAGACACACAATCACACTGAGGTGCACACACACACACTGAGGTGCACACACACAAACTGAGGTGCACACACACACACTGAGGTGCACACACACACTCACACACACTGAGGTACGCAGACACACACACAATCACACTGAGGTGCACACACACACACACACTCACACACACTGAGGTGCACACACACACACTGAGGTGCACACATACACACTCACACACACTGAGGTGCACACACACACTGAGGTGCACACACACACTGAGGTGCACACACACACACACACACACACCGAGGTGCACACACACACACACACTGAGGTGCACACACACACTCCTCTGAATGTCTTCCCCCCCCTGCAGCAGCAGGAGGATTCGATCGAGGAGGTGATCAAGGACACGGAGTCACTGTTCAAAACCAGAGAGAAGGAGTACCAGGAGACCATCGATCAGATAGAGGTGAGAGAGAGAGAGAGTACCAGGAGACCATCGACCAGATAGAGGTGAGAGAGAGAGAGGGAGTACCAGGAGACCATCGACCAGATAGAGGTGAGAGAGAGAGTACCAGGAGGCCATCGACCAGATAGAGGTGAGAGAGAGAGTACCAGGAGGCCATCGACCAGATAGAGGTGAGAGAGAGTACCAGGAGACCATCGACCAGATAGAGGTGAGAGAGAGTACCAGGAGACCATCGACCAGATAGAGGTGAGAGAGAGAGTACCAGGAGACCATCGACCAGATAGAGGTGAGAGAGAGTACCAGGAGACCATCGACCAGATAGAGGAGAGAGAGAGAGTACCAAGAGACCATCGACCAGATAGAGGTGAGAGAGAGAGTACCAGGAGACCATCGACCAGATAGAGGTGAGAGAGAGAGAGTACCAGGAGACCATCGACCAGATAGAGGTGAACGAGAGAAGGAGTACCAGGAGACCATCGACCAGATAGAGGTGAGAGAGAGAGGGAGTACCAGGAGACCATCGACCAGATAGAGGTGAGAGAGAGAGTACCAGGAGACCATCGACCAGATAGAGGTGAACGAGAGAGGGAGTACCAGGAGACCATCGACCAGATAGAGGTGAGAGAGAGAGAGGGAGTACCAGGAGACCATCGACCAGATAGAGGTGACCAGATTGATTGGTTCATCAACCAGTGTATCGTCTCATTGGTTGTTTGATTGGATTGATTGGTTTATTAACCAGTGTATCGTCTCATTGGCTGGTTGATTGGATTGATTGGTTTATAACCAGTGTATCGTCTCATTGGCTGGTTGATTGCTGAACTGATTGATTAGTGATTGATTGACAGCTGGAGCTGGCGACGGCCAAGAGCGACATGAGCCGCCACCTCCACGAGTACATGGAGATGTGCTCCATGAAGAGGGGGCTGGACGTCCAGATGGAGACCTGCAGGAGGCTCATCACCCAGACCGGGGAGCCCAGGTGGGTCACGCACCAGGACCAGGGGGGCAGAGACCGGGACCAGGGGGTCGAGACCAGGACCAGGGGGTCGAGACCGGGACCAGGGGGGCGAGACCGGGACCAGGGGGGCGAGACCGGGACCAGGGGGGCGAGACCGGGAGCCCAGGTGGGTCACGCACCGGGACCAGGGGGCAGAGACCGGGACCAGGGGGGCAGAGACCAGGACCAGGGGGGCAGAGACCGGGACCTGGGAGGCAGAGACCGGGACCAGGGGGGCGAGACCGGGACCAGGGGGTCGAGACCGGGACCAGGGGGTCGAGACCGGGACCAGGGGGTCGAGACCGGGACCAGGGGGCAGAGACCGGGACCAGGGGGGCAGAGACCGGGACCAGGGGGTCGAGACCGGGACCAGGGGGGCAGAGACCGGGACCAGGGGGGCGAGACCGGGACCAGGGGGTCGAGACCGGGACCAGGGGGTCGAGACCGGGACCAGGGGGTCACGCACCGGGACCAGGGGGGCAGAGACCGGGACCAGGGGGGCAGAGACCGGGACCAGGGGGGCGAGACCAGGGAGCCCAGGTGGGTCACACACCGGGACCAGGGGGCAGAGACCGGGACCAGGGGGGCAGAGACCGGGACCTGGGAGGCAGAGACAGGGACCTGGGGGGTCGAGACCGGGACCAGGGGGGCAGAGACCAGGACCTGTGGGGTCCATAGACCAGGAGTTGGGGGGTCCAGAGACCAGGACCTGGTCCCCATAGACCAGGACCAGGGGGGTCGAGACCAGGACCTGGGGGGTCCACAGACCAGGACCTCGGGAGTCCACAGACCAGGACCTGGGGGGTCCATAGACCAGGACCTGGGGGGTCGAGACCAGGACCTGGGGGGTCCATAGAACAGGACCTGGTCTCCATAGACCAGGACCTGGTCCCCATAGACCAGGACCTGGGGGGTCCATAGACCAGGACCTGGGGGGTCGAGACCAAGACCAGGGGGGGCAGAGACCAGGACCTGGGGGGTCCACAGACCAGGACCTCACCCAGAACGGAGACACCAGATACGTTAATCACATTATTTGACATGTGTGTATTAACCACTACTTCCTGTCTGACAGGAAGTCCCCCTCGCTGTCTCTGGGGGAGGAGCCTGAGGACCGGAGGCGGCCGGACTCAGCCGTCGTGGACCGCTATGTGGACCTCCGCCCGTACGCACCTGTGCCCCCGCTCACCTGGCGGAAACCCTAGCCCCGCCTCCCGGGCCTAGCCCCGCCTCCCCGGCATGACCCCGCCCCCTTCCATCAGGCCACGCCCCCAGCACACCTGTCCGCACCTCACCTGGTTCCTGTCCATACTGTGAAGATGATGTTCGGTAACCGTGGTTACTGGTTACAACATTCCCTTTCCCTTTTTGAACCCAGCTGAAATGGGTTTGGTTCCTGTAAATTAATCATCAATTATGAAATAATCGCTATAGTAGAAGAAAAAACCTTTCCTGGACAAAGATCTGCCCCCCTGTGGCGGGAGATCGCTACTACACCTCAAGGAGGTTCAGAAACACCCTGGCTTAGACGCTTGATCCCACATCGTGATGTCAGACAAGGCTGCTCTGATCAACGACGAGGTTTGGCCACGCAGAGCAAGGTCCCCTCATGAAGAACTTTAGAGAACGGGGAGAAACTGACATTGAGAGGAACGGCATGTAACTTCACAGCAGGGAAGCTATCCCCCCTTTCTCCTCAGTGATGTGCTGTTGGTCTTCTGTGATGTTGGAGGTCCTGTTCTGAACCCTCTGTTACTCCCATGTGGGCCTACTCACATGATGCTGTGTACGTATAATAAGAGTATAGAGAGCTGGCGAATGGCGCTGTGCTTCCCAAACGGATAGCTAACGATGTTTTAGCGGATTTGGTGCATCCAACAAATCTGAAGAGATCGGACTTGAATCCCCGGTTCAACCTGCTGTCTGAAGAACTGTGGGAGAAACAATTAGCTTGGACAGACGTTGTTCCTGGCTAGCATGAGCGGATTCTGGCTGAAACTTAATGCCGATTTTCATCACAAATATTAAAGAAAACGCTTCAAGGAAATGACAACATTGATTAACACGTGAAGAATACAACCTGGATTTAAACATGAAGAATGCTGACCATGGATTTAAACGTGAAAATTATAGACTGGACATACAGTTCAACAACATGGCCGCCGGAGCTTCGGAACAAATCGTTAAACCGATTTGATAGTTCTATTTATTTTCTCCGATTATCCATTATTGATGTAACTTGTTACGTTTGTCAAGTTTACTCTGAGCTGAAACTTTTTTTTGCACTGTAAAGAGTACTGTCAGAAAAGATGATCTATTTTTGAGGAGGAACTTGTATATATTTGGAGAGGAAGCCATTTCAGAGCTAGTGCACTAGGGTATACCCGCTGTAACGCAGTATTGACACAATGCCTTCAGAAGCCTCCTGACGTCAAGAGCGTCTCTGGTTGTGAGGCTAGCATGTTGTGTGCTTGGCTGACTGTCCAGATTAACGCTGCGCATATATTAGGGTTTGTAGTGGTTTTGTGGACAAAAAACATTGTGATCTCAGAAGGTTTTGTTGCTAAACCCTTGGAGCTTCTTAACGTACGGTCATGCACTGCAAAGAAGAAGCACACATTTTGAACTTTGGCACATTTTTCTCTCTTCATTTTATTTTATTGTACCGGCAGCAGGGAACAGGTCAGTCCACCATTTTGTAAAGTATACGATTGCACGGACTGCATTAAGGACAGAAAGAACCTTCTGAACCCTCGGGTTCACCCTAATACTCACGAGCAATATTGTCAAAGTGTAAATATTAAGGCTGAACAAACTTCCAGAGCTATAACTATAACCGCATTATGAATTCACCCCCAGCACTCACTCAGTCATGGTATTAACTGTACATGGTCATTCACCCCCAACACTCACTCAGTCATGGTATTACCTGTACATGGTAATTCACTCAACACTCATTCAGTCATGGTATTACCTGTACATGGTAATTCACTCAACACTCACTCAGTCATGGTATTACCTGTACATGGTAATTCACTCAACACTCATTCAGTCATGGTATTACCTGTACATGGTAATTCACTCAACACTCACTCAGTCATGGTATTACCTGTACATGGTAATTCACTCAACACTCACTCAGTCATGGTATTACCTGTACATGGTAATTCACCCTCAACACTCAGTCATGGTATTACCTGTACATGGGGAACATTCTTAGAATCAGGGTAACTGAGTTTCTGTTATTTTTTATTTATTATAAAATAAGCAGTTAAAGGTTGAACTGGTTAAAGTTATTAATCGTGGGTCTTGGATGCAAATGAAGTCACAACGATCTTTGCCAAGATAACGTGTGGTTTATTGTTTTGTGTAAGAGTGCATCTTTCTCTTGAATCTTTGTGGCTTGAAAACTTGCAACACGTAGCCTAGCTTCCAGTGCTGCGCCGCGGCCGTACCCCTACTCACTAGCCCTGGCTAAAGGGAGGTTAAGGTTAGCATGGGGCCCCCTCCCTCAGTACAACGCCCGCTCTGTACCTAGGAAACACTTCAACGCAGAACACGCAGGACACACTAACAATATTTATCTTGGGGGGGGGGGGGGGGGGGGGGGGCGCTTTCAGTTAAAGATTAGGTTTGTTTGAATGACGAAGCAAAATGAAAACGTGTGCAGAATAAAGAAATGATGAAACCGTCGTGAGTTCTTCTGACGTTCATTATAAAACAATTCTGACTAAAACAACCGAACCACGTTATGGTAATATATTATGGGAAACATTCGCAGATTCATAAGGAGTTTTTTTAAATGTAAATTCCCTTACATTTTACTTCAGATTCGATCAACTACTTCCGTCTCCCATAACTGTTAGTGTCGTTCCGTCATTCGCTTAATGAAAGACCATTCCAACCCCAAACTAAAGCCTTTTTACAAAAGGACTGCACATGCAGCCATAGTGATCTTTACAAGACTTATTCATACATCATGTGAAATCTGAGACTCAAGAACCAGAATCGGTAAACCACAATGAACGGATCATCTACTGTCTACAGCAGATTAATCTTGTGTCTACAGAGGTTCCTAGGAAGGAGGTTAATCCGTAAGGCTCCCCTTTCAATCGGAACACGCCTTCTCCAGCACCATCTGTTGGACATATGAGGCTACTGCGATGGTTTAGCCTTTAGTCCTTCAGTTCTATTCGACATTGACAACCTCACAGTCACAGGTGTTATCGGACTATCGTCTCAATATTACACATAACAACCCTCGCAGTTGTCGAGATGCTGGAGTTTCCTAGAAACAATGAAATGTTATCTTCAGTCGGAGCATAGGTTCCAGCCAGGGTTCGGCAGTAGGTCAGACTCAGGTTTAGGGGTTCCTCTGAGTT
>NC_044069.1:659285-686785 GCF_902167405.1 Gadus morhua
TTTAATAACACTGGTATATATACTACACCTTTAATAACACTGGTATATATACTACACCTTTAATAACACTGGTATATATACTACACCTTTAATAACACTGGTATATATACCACACCTTTAATAACACTGGTATATATACCACACCTTTAATAACACTGGTATATATACTACACCTTTAATAACACTGGTATATATACTACACCTTTAATAACACTAGTATATATACTACACCTTTAATAACACTAGTATATATACTACACCTTTAATAACACTAGTATATATACTACACCTTTAATAACACTGGTATATACCAGCCTCTAGGCCCCAGCCTCTTCTTACAGAAGAGAGTTCTAGTAAAGTTCCACCTCGTTTACTGACTAACAGTTCGGTCTCCTTCTCCCTGCAGTGTACTTCTTCTACTGAGTGGTCATCGGGAACACGACTATCAACAACTATCTCCTCTTCTCTCGTCTGCTCCCTCTCCCCTCCACTCCTCCTCCATCACCTCCTGCTCTACTCCATCAGCTCCTCCTCCTCCATCACCTCCTGCTCTACTCCATCAGCTCCTCCTCCTCCTCCCTCTCCCCTCCTCCTCCTCCCCTCCTCCTCCTCCCTCTCCCCCCCTCCTCCTCCTCCCCTCCTCCTCCTCCCTCTCCCCTCCACCTCCATCTCCCCTCCTCCTCACCTCCTCCTCCTCCTCCCTGATTGTGCCTTCTCCTCCCTCCCCTCCTCCTCCTCCCTCTCCCCTCCTCCTCCCTCTCCCCTCCTCCTCACCTCCTCCTCCTCCCTGATTGTGCCTTCTCCTCCCTCTCCCCTCCTCCCTCTCCCCTCCTCCTCCTCCTCCTCCTCCTCCCTGATTGTACCTCCTCTTCCTCTCAGTCCGATCGTCTCAGCAGAGCTCGTATTTCCACCTGTCCAGATGTTTCTCACTTCCTGCCCATTGTAGCTTAGAACATCTGGATGGCTCTAGAAAGACCCGCAGTGTCCCTCCTGGTGGTAGGTGGGCCGACAGATGTGGGCCGACACATCTGTGCACTAAAACACTCCAGCCGAGGTGAAGTCCAGGGCTCGTCTGAACCCAAGCAGCTGGTTTGAAACATTCAACCAAAAGTCCACTCATGACGTCTGACAGATGTTGTGTTTCCTGATTTAATAACTCTGCAGGGGGAGAACATGCTGCGTATTCAACATGTGTTGTGTGTTGTTTTGTTTCTTAACCTCGATAGTAAATCTCATTCATCTATTTATTTATTGTGTTGATGCTGCCCCCTACAGACCAGTGATGGGATCGCACTACTTGTACCAGTCAAATATTTATTTTCATGTTTGTTGCTTGAATTTTCCGTCAGTTTCCGTTAGACTTCAGTTGTATTTGAAACAATTTAAGAATTTGATTTTTCATGCATCTTCATGTAATTTCCCTAAAATTAGTTTTGATGAATAAATACAATTGCGGGATTCAACATTTGAATGTGAGTGATCGGAGCAGATCATATGCAAGAACACTCCAAATAAATGGTTTGCAATTGAACTGGTTTGACCCCCGATTCATTCTATACATTGGCCAATTAACACACAGCTTTAATAATTCAACCCTGAAGATGGTCGATACAACAAGAAGCAATAAGGTGACGTATTGCAGGGCAGATTGCTCACCTGGCGGCCATCTTGGTCTCACCTCGGCCTCAAGCCTAGCCAAGGACCCCTGACCATAGACATATAGTATGGCAAGCCATCCCCGACAGAAAACGCCCTCATTTAGTCACGTATCACCTTCATTACCAAAAACATAAGGGGTAACACTGTTTTTTATTGGTCGTCATGAAAAAAAACATAAGGGGTAACACTGTTTTTTATTGGTCGTCATGAAAAAAAACATAAGGGGTAACACTGTCGTATTTTATTGGTCGTCATGAAAAAAACCATAAGGGGTAACACTGTTTTTTATTGGTCGTCATGAAAAAAAACATAAGGGGTAACACTGTCGTTTTTTTATTGGTCGTCATGAAAAAAAACATAAGGGGTAACACTGTCGTTTTTTTATTAGTCGTCATGAAAAAAACATAAGGGGTAACACTGTCGTTTTTTAAAAAAAAACACAAGGGATAACACTGTTTTTTATTGGTCGTCATGAAAAAAAACAATAATGGGTAACACTGTGTTTTATTGGTCGTCATGAAAAAAACCAAAAGGGGTAACACTGTTTTTTATTGGTCGTCATGAAAAAAAACATAAGGGGTATCACAATCGTTTTTTTATTGGTCGTAATGAAAAAAACATAAGGGGTAACACCGTCGTTTTTTATTGGTCGTCATGAAAAAAACCATAAGGGGTAACACTGTTTTTTATTGGTCGTCATGAAAAAAAATATAAGGGGTAACACTGTTGTTTTTTATTGGTCATCATGAAAAAAAACATAAGGGGTATCACAATCGTTTTTTTATTGGTCGTCATGAAAAAAAACATAAGGGGTAACACTGTTTTTTATTGGTCGTCATGAAAAAAAACATAAGGGGTATCACAATCGTTTTTTTATTGGTCGTCATGAAAAAAAACATAAGGGGTAACACTGTTTTTTATTGGTCGTCATGAAAAAAAACATAAGGGGTAACACTGTTTTTTATTGGTCGTCATGAAAAAAAACATAAGGGGTAACACTGTCGTTTTTTTATTGGTCGTCATGAAAAAAAACATAAGGGGTAACACTGTCGTTTTTTTATTGGTCGTCATGAAAAAAACATAAGGGGTAACACTGTCGTTTTTTTAAAAAAAACACAAGGGATAACACTGTTTTTTATTGGTCGTCATGAAAAAAAACATAAGGGGTAACACTGTCGTTTTTTTATTGGTCGTCATGAAAAAAAACAATAATGGGTAACACTGTGTTTTATTGGTCGTCATGAAAAAAACCAAAAGGGGTAACACTGTCGTTTTTTATTGGTCGTCATGAAAAAAACCATAAGGGGTAACACTGTTTTTTTATTGGTCGTCATGAAAAAAACATAAGGGGTAACACTGTCGTTTTTTATTGGTCGTCATGAAAAAAACCATAAGGGGTAACACTGTTTTTTATTGGTCGTCATGAAAAAAAATATAAGGGGTAACACTGTTGTTTTTTATTGGTCATCATGAAAAAAAACATAAGGGCTAACACTGTCGTTTTTTATTGGTCGTCATGAAAAAAAACATAAGGGGTGACGCTGTCGATATTTATCAAATAAAACATAGGGGGTAACACTGTCGTTTTTTTATTGGTCGTCATGAAAAAAAACATAAGGTTTAACACTGTCGTTTTTTATTGGTCGTCATGAAAAAAAACATAAGGGGTAACACTGTCGTTTTTTCATTGGTCGTCATGAAAAAAAACATAAGGGGTAACACTGTCGTTTTTATTGGTCGTCATGAAAAAAACCATAAGGGGTAACACTGTTTTTTATTAGTCGTCATGAAAAAAAACATAAGGTAACACTGTCGTTTTTTTAAAAAAAACACAAGGGATAACACTGTTTTTTATTGGTCGTCATGAAAAAAAACATAAGGGGTAACACTGTCGTTTTTTTATTGGTCGTCATGAAAAAAAACATAAGGGGTAACACTGTTTTTTATTGGTCATCATGAAAAAAAACATAAGGGGTAACACTGTCGTTTTTTATTGGTCGTCATAAAAAAAACCATAAGGGGTAACACTGTGTTTTATTGGTCGTCATGAAAAAACCATAAGGGGTAACACTGTTTTTTATTGGTCGTCATGAAAAAAAACATAAGGGGTAACACTGTCTTTTTTTTATTGGTCGTCATGAAAAAAACATAAGGGGTAACACTGTTGTTTTTTATTGGTCGTCATGAAAAAAACCATAAGGGGTAACACTGTTGTTTTTTTATTGGTCGTCATGAAAAAAACATAAGGGGTAACATCGTTTTGTATTGGTCGACATGAAAAAAACCATAAGAGGTAACACTGTTTTTTATTGGTCGTCATGAAAAAAAATATAAGGGGTAACACTGTTGTTTTTTATTGGTCATCATGAAAAAAAACATAAGGGGTATCACAATCGTTTTTTTATTGGTCGTCATGAAAAAAAACATAAGGGGTAACACTGTTTTTTATTGGTCGTCATGAAAAAAAACATAAGGGGTAACACTGTTTTTTATTGGTCGTCATGAAAAAAAACATAAGGGGTAACACTGTCGTTTTTTTATTGGTCGTCATGAAAAAAAACATAAGGGGTAACACTGTCGTTTTTTTATTGGTCGTCATGAAAAAAACATAAGGGGTAACACTGTCGTTTTTTTAAAAAAAACACAAGGGATAACACTGTTTTTTATTGGTCGTCATGAAAAAAAACATAAGGGGTAACACTGTCGTTTTTTTATTGGTCGTCATGAAAAAAAACAATAATGGGTAACGCTGTGTTTTATTGGTCGTCATGAAAAAAACATAAGGGGTGACGCTGTCGATATTTATCAAATAAAACATAGGGGGTAACACTGTCGTTTTATTGGTCGTCATGAAAAAAACCAAAAGGGGTAACACTGTCGTTTTTTATTGGTCGTCATGAAAAAAACCATAAGGGGTAACACTGTTTTTTTATTGGTCGTCATGAAAAAAACATAAGGGGTAACACTGTCGTTTTTTATTGGTCGTCATGAAAAAAACCATAAGGGGTAACACTGTTTTTTATTGGTCGTCATGAAAAAAAATATAAGGGGTAACACTGTTGTTTTTTATTGGTCATCATGAAAAAAAACATAAGGGCTAACACTGTCGTTTTTTATTGGTCGTCATGAAAAAAAACATAAGGGGTGACACTGTCGATATTTATCAAATAAAACATAGGGGGTAACACTGTTGTTTTTTATTGGTCGTCATGAAAAAAAACATAAGGGGTAACACTGTCGTTTTTTATTGGTCGTCATGAAATAAACATAAGGGGTAACACTGTCGTTTTTTTATTGGTCGTCATGAAAAAAAACATAAGGGGTAACACTGTTTTTTATTGGTCGTCATGAAAAAAAACATAAGGGGTAACACTGTCGTTTTTTTATTGGTCGTCATGAAAAAAAACATAAGGGGTAACACTGTCGTTTTTATTGGTCGTCATGAAAAAAACCATAAGGGGTAACACTGTTTTTTATTAGTCGTCATGAAAAAAAACATAAGGTAACACTGTCGTTTTTTTAAAAAAAACACAAGGGATAACACTGTTTTTTATTGGTCGTCATGAAAAAAAACATAAGGGGTAACACTGTCGTTTTTTTATTGGTCGTCATGAAAAAAAACATAAGGGGTAACACTGTTTTTTATTGGTCGTCATGAAAAAAAACATAAGGGGTAACACTGTCGTTTTTTATTGGTCGTCATGAAAAAAACCATAAGGGGTAACACTGTGTTTTATTGGTCGTCATGAAAAAACCATAAGGGATAACACTGTTTTTTATTGGTCGTCATGAAAAAAAACATAAGGGGTAACACTGTCTTTTTTTTATTGGTCGTCATGAAAAAAACATAAGGGGTAACACTGTTGTTTTTTATTGGTCGTCATGAAAAAAACCATAAGGGGTAACACTGTTGTTTTTTTATTGGTCGTCATGAAAAAAAACATAAGGGGTAACATCGTTTTGTATTGGTCGACATGAAAAAAACCATAAGAGGTAACACTGTTTTTTATTGGTCGTCATGAAAAAAAATATAAGGGGTAACACTGTTGTTTTTTATTGGTCGTCATGAAAAAAAACATAAGGGGTAACACTGTCGTTTTTTATTGGTCGTCATGAAAAAAACCATAAGGGGTAACACTGTTTTTTATTGGTCGTCATGAAAAAAAACATAAGGTAACACTGTCGTTTTTTTAAAAAAAACACAAGGGGTAACACTGTCGTTTTTTTATCGGTCTTCATGAAAAAAACTATAAGGGGTAACACTGTCATTTTTTATTGGTCATCATGAAAAAAACCATAAGGGGTAACACTGTTTTTTTATTGGTCGCCATGAAAAAAAACATAAGGGGTAACACTGTCGTTTTTTTATCGGCCGTCATGAAATGACGATATTTATTTGATAAATATCGACAGTGCTACCGTAACACAGTCGATATTTATCAAATAAAACATAGGGGGTAACACTGTCGTTTTTTATTGGTCGTCATGAAAAAAAACATAAGGGGTAACACTGTTTTTTATTGGTCGTCATGAAAAAAAACATAAGGGGTAACACTGTCGTTTTTTATTGGTCGTCATGAAAAAAACCATAAGGGGTAACACTGTGTTTTATTGGTCGTCATGAAAAAACCATAAGGGGTAACACTGTTTTTTATTGGTCGTCATGAAAAAAAACATAAGGGGTAACACTGTCTTTTTTTTATTGGTCGTCATGAAAAAAACATAAGGGGTAACACTGTTGTTTTTTATTGGTCGTCATGAAAAAAACCATAAGGGGTAACACTGTTGTTTTTTTATTGGTCGTTATGAAAAAAAACATAAGGGGTAACATCGTTTTTTATTGGTCGACATGAAAAAAACCATAAGAGGTAACACTGTTTTTTATTGGTCGTCATGAAAAAAAATATAAGGGGTAGCACTGTTTTTTTCTTTTGGTCATCATGAAAAAAAACATAAGGGGTAACACTGTTGTTTTTTATTGGTCGTCATGAAAAAAAACATAAGGGGTAACACTGTCCTTTTTTTATTGGTCGTCATGAAAAAAAAAATAAGGGGTAACACTGTCGTTTTTTATTGGTCGTCATGAAAAAAAATATAAGGGGTAACACTGTTGTTTTTTATTGGTCATCATGAAAAAAAACATAAGGGCTAACACTGTCGTTTTTTATTGGTCGTCATGAAAAAAAACATAAGGGGTGACACTGTCGATATTTATCAAATAAAACATAGGGGGTAACACTGTTGTTTTTTATTGGTCGTCATGAAAAAAAACATAAGGGGTAACACTGTCGTTTTTTATTGGTCGTCATGAAATAAACATAAGGGGTAACACTGTCGTTTTTTTATTGGTCGTCATGAAAAAAAACATAAGGGGTAACACTGTTTTTTATTGGTCGTCATGAAAAAAAACATAAGGGGTAACACTGTCGTTTTTTTATTGGTCGTCATGAAAAAAAACATAAGGGGTAACACTGTCGTTTTATTGGTCGTCATGAAAAAAACCATAAGGGGTAACACTGTTTTTTATTAGTCGTCATGAAAAAAAACATAAGGTAACACTGTCGTTTTTTTAAAAAAAACACAAGGGATAACACTGTTTTTTATTGGTCGTCATGAAAAAAAACATAAGGGGTAACACTGTCGTTTTTTTATTGGTCGTCATGAAAAAAAACATAAGGGGTAACACTGTTTTTTATTGGTCGTCATGAAAAAAAACATAAGGGGTAACACTGTCGTTTTTTATTGGTCGTCATGAAAAAAACCATAAGGGGTAACACTGTGTTTTATTGGTCGTCATGAAAAAACCATAAGGGATAACACTGTTTTTTATTGGTCGTCATGAAAAAAAACATAAGGGGTAACACTGTCTTTTTTTTATTGGTCGTCATGAAAAAAACATAAGGGGTAACACTGTTGTTTTTTATTGGTCGTCATGAAAAAAACCATAAGGGGTAACACTGTTGTTTTTTTATTGGTCGTCATGAAAAAAAACATAAGGGGTAACATCGTTTTGTATTGGTCGACATGAAAAAAACCATAAGAGGTAACACTGTTTTTTATTGGTCGTCATGAAAAAAAATAAAAGGGATAACACTGTTGTTTTTTATTGGTCGTCATGAAAAAAAACATAAGGGGTAACACTGTCGTTTTTTATTGGTCGTCATGAAAAAAACCATAAGGGGTAACACTGTTTTTTATTGGTCGTCATGAAAAAAAACATAAGGTAACACTGTCGTTTTTTTTAAAAAAACACAAGGGGTAACACCGTCGTTTTTTTATCGGTCTTCATGAAAAAAACTATAAGGGGTAACACTGTCATTTTTTATTGGTCATCATGAAAAAAACCATAAGGGGTAACACTGTTTTTTTATTGGTCGCCATGAAAAAAAACATAAGGGGTAACACTGTCGTTTTTTTATCGGCCGTCATGAAATGACGATATTTATTTGATAAATATCGACAGTGCTACCGTAACACAGTCGATATTTATCAAATAAAACATAGGGGGTAACACTGTCGTTTTTTATTGGTCGTCATGAAAAAAAACATAAGGGGTAACACTGTTTTTTATTGGTCGTCATGAAAAAAAACATAAGGGGTAACACTGTCGTTTTTTATTGGTCGTCATGAAAAAAACCATAAGGGGTAACACTGTGTTTTATTGGTCGTCATGAAAAAATCATAAGGGGTAACACTGTTTTTTATTGGTCGTCATGAAAAAAAACATAAGGGGTAACCCTGTCTTTTTTTTATTGGTCGTCATGAAAAAAACATAAGGGGTAACACTGTCCTTTTTTTATTGGTCGTCATGAAAAAAAAAATAAGGGGTAACACTGTCGTTTTTTATTGGTCGTCATGAAAAAAACTATAAGGGGTAACACTGTTTTTTGTTGGTCGTCATGAAAAAAAATATAAGGGGTAACACTGTTGTTTTTTATTGGTCATCATGAAAAAAAACATAAGGGGTAACACTGTCGATATTTATCAAATAAAACATAGGGGGTAACACTGTTGTTTTTTATTGGTCGTCATGAAAAAAAACATAAGGGGTAACACTGTCCTTTTTTTATTGGTCGTCATGAAAAAAAACATAAGGGGTAACACTGTCGTTTTTTATTGGTCGTCATGAAAAAAAACATACGGGGTAACACTGTTTTTTATTTGTCTTCATGAAAAAAAACATAAGGGGTAACACTGTCGTTTTTTATTGGTCGACATGAAAAAAACCATAAGGGGTAACACTGTTTTTTATTGGTCGTCATGAAAAAAAATATAAGGGGTAACACTGTTGTTTTTTATTGGTCGTCATGAAAAAAAACACAAGGGATAACACTGTCGTTTTTTTATTGGTCGTCATGAAAAAAAACATAAGGTAACACTGTCGTTTTTTTAAAAAAAACACAAGGGATAACACTGTTTTTTATTGGTCGTCACGAAAAAAAACATAAGGGGTAACACTGTTTTTTATTGGTCGTCATGAAAAAAAACAATAATGGGTAACACTGTGTTTTATTGGTCGTCATGAAAAAAACCAAAAGGGGTAACACTGTTTTTTATTGGTCGTCATGAAAAAAAACATAAGGGGTATCACAATCGTTTTTTTATTGGTCGTCATGAAAAAAACATAAGGGGTAACACTGTCGTTTTTTATTGGTCGTCATGAAAAAAACCATAAGGGGTAACACTGTTTATTATTGGTCGTCATGAAAAAAAACATAAGGGGTAACACTGTCGTTTTTTATTGGTCGTCATGAAAAAAACCTAAGGGTAACACTGTTGTCTTTGTAAAATATAATATAAGCGGTAACACTGCCGTTTTATATTGGTCGTCTTGAAAAAAAAAAAGGGAAATAATAGAAATACACACATACATTTTAATGTCATGTATATCCTCTTTATTGATGATTGATCATTATGTTTTGTCATCGCCTCAGTGTTGCAGCGGAGTGCACTCTGCCTAACCCACTGGAGACCGCGACTCAATTTCTGTGGAAAACACAATATCTTTAATTTTAAACGTAATGCTATCATGTCTATAGCACTGCCATATATCACCTCAGATATAATTAAATTACAAATCTCAGTGGGAAGTGGAGAGAGCTGTGAGCTAAGCCCCTGGAGGAAGGGTTAGGGTTATTGGTAATTTTTCTTTACCACCTTCTTTCAAGGAAGGTGCTCTCCTTGAAAGAAGGTGGTAAAGTGCACCAAAGACACAGCCATGTTCCAACTGCGGGATCTGTTTGCGAGTGGTGGTGACGTATATCATACACGTCGAAAGCAGCGGGAGTTGTAGTCCACAAAGCGCCCCACACAAAAACTAACCGTATCAAACTCCTACCCGCTAAATTAGTTTTCTTTGCATGAAAAATCATCATTTAAATCCACAAACAACATATGTGTAATCCGGGGCATATAAAGACTGGGATCAGAAAATAATTACTTTCTCTCCATTGACTCCCATTCATTTTTTTCGCCCCTCAGTTTGGGCTCCGTCGGCGGGCTGCAGTCAGGGGCTTCTCCCTGGAGTGGTAGCCAGAGAAAGCCGTACCAACACCCGCCTGCAGGGGGCGCCAGAGAAAGGGGCCGACAGAGCTGTCGGCCTCCGACTAACAACGGAGCGCAGCATCAGGCCCGCGGTGCTTTAACTGGGATCATCTGCTGCCCCGGTCGGTGGCACCCAAGTGCCCTTGAGCAAAACATGGCTTCAGATCTGATAAAACCTTAATCACCATTAACCGACTAAACGGCCTCAAGATAATGTGAACCTTCCATCGCAGCGACGCAGCAGCGAGGCCTGTGATTGGTCCGCTCACTGAAAACCGACGCGGAACCAAAGCAGGTGCAGGACTGTGGGAGGCGTCTGCGTGGGACCATCGCCGCTCTGGAGCCCGTCGTAGCAGCTGGGCGGGGGGAGCCACCGCTGGAGGGGCGGAGCCACAGCTGGAGGGGCGGAGCCATCGCTGGAGGGGCGGAGCCATCGCTGGAGGGGCGGAGCCACAGCTGGAGGGACGGAGCCACCCTGACCGAAGGATCCATGACCCCCATTCAGCACCAAGCACTCATCCAGGAGACGGAGGTCAGAGGTCAGCAAGAGCAGGTCTGGGTCAGGGGGACCACCCTGGGGCCCCCAATGACCCCTCCCTCTAGAGCCCCCCCCCTCTGTACCAAGTAACAAAACACACGCTACACTTTATTACATTTTTTATTTAGGTCCCAAAAAAACCATCATAATAACATTATATCAATAATATTAATACAGAACTTGAAAAAAGGAGAGAAATAAAAATAATAGCTTTTGAGTCAAAGCCTCAGAGTGGATGGAGGGGGCGGGGCTTAGCCGCCGTAGCTCCGCCCAGTCCGTTTGGATTCCAAAACGATAGTAAAAAAATCCAAGTTGAACAGGACGTGTCTGTGGGGTCAGCGGCGAGCTGTCCATCATTCGCTGTGCACCAATAAGGAATGTTGAGGCAAGGAGGGCGGGGTCTAACGAGGTGAGGGCGGGGCAAACAGTAGGCTACTGTTGAGACATCTGCAAAGAAACAAGTAGGAAGGAAACGTCAGTCTCTGATTGGACCTCCACGGCAAACAAAGTACGGTGTGTGTGTGTGTGTGCGTGCGTGCGTGCGTGTGTGTGTGCGCACGCTCCTACCTGTGGCTGTGTGTGTGCGGGGGGCTGGGGGGTGTGTTGTGTTGTGTTGTGGTGTTGTGCGCTCTACCTGAGGCTGTGTGTGCGTCGGGGGCGGGGCCGGGGGGGTGTTGTGTTGTGGTGTTGTGCGCTCTACCTGAGGCTGTGTGTGCGTCGGGGGGGGGCCGGGGTGTGTGTTGTGTTGTGTTGTTGTGTTGTGCGCTCTACCTGAGGCTGTGTGCGTGGTGGGGGGGGCCGGCGGGTGTGTTGTGGTGTTGTGTTGTGCGCTCTACCTGAGGCTGTGTGTGCGTCGTGGGGGGGCCGGGGTGTGTGTTGTGTTGTGTTGTGGTGTTGTGCGCTCTACCTGAGGCTGTGTGTGCGTCGGGGGCGGGGCCGGGGGGGTGTTGTGTTGTGGTGTTGTGCGCTCTACCTGAGGCTGTGTGTGCGTCGGGGGGGGGCCGGGGTGTGTGTTGTGTTGTGTTGTTGTGTTGTGCGCTCTACCTGAGGCTGTGTGCGTGGTGGGGGGGGCCGGCGGGTGTGTTGTGGTGTTGTGGTGTTGTGCGCTCTACCTGAGGCTGTGTGTGCATCGGGGGGGGGCCGGGGGGTGTGTTGTGGTGTTGTGTTGTGCGCTCTACCTGAGGCTGTGTGTGCGTCGTGGGGGGGGCCGGGGGGTGTGTTGTGTTACCTGAGGCTGTGTGTGCGTGGTGGGGGGGGCCGGCGGGTGTGTTGTGGTGTTGTGGTGTTGTGCGCTCTACCTGAGGCTGTGTGTGCGTCGGGGGCGGGGCCGGGGTGTGTGTTGTGTTGTGGTGTTGTGCGCTCTACCTGAGGCTGTGTGTGCGTCGGGGGCGGGGCCGGGGGGTGTGTTGTGTTGTGGTGTTGTGTTGTGGTGTTGTGCGCTCTACCTGAGGCTGTGTGTGCGTCGGGGGCGGGGCCGGGGGGTGTGTTGTGTTGTGGTGTTGTGCGCTCTACCTGAGGCTGTGTGTGCGTCGGGGGCGGGGCCGGGGGGTGTGTTGTGTTGTGTTGTGTGGTGGTGTTGTGCGCTCTACCTGAGGCTGTGTGTGCGTCGGGGGCGGGGCCGGGGGGTGTGTTGTGTTGTGGTGTCGTGTTGTGGTGTTGTGCGCTCTACCTGAGGCTGTGTGTGCGTCGGGGGCGGGGCCGGGGGGTGTGTCTCCGGCGCCCTGCTGGCCAGTCGACTCAGGATGTTCCTCTCTGACATCTGCAGCCGCACGGCGACGGGCGGGATGCGGGCGATGGTCGCCGGGAGGCGCGTCACGTCCGCCTTCATGTCACTCAGCAGCTCCTCCAGCTGCTTCAGCACTGGGGGAGGGGGGCAGGGTGAGACGGGCACTCTGAGGGGGGGGGGGGGGGCAGGGTGAGACGGGCACTCTGAGGGGTGAGACGGGCACTCTGAGGGGGGGGGGGGGCAGGGTGAGACGGGCACTCTGAGGGGGGGGGGCAGGGTGAGACGGGCACTCTGAGGGGGGGGGGCAGGGTGAGACGGGCACTCTGAGGGGGGAGACGGGCACTCTGAGGGGTGAGACGGGCACTCTGAGGGGGGGGGGCAGGGTGAGACGGGCACTCTGAGGGGGGGGGGCAGGGTGAGACGGGCACTCTGAGGGGGGGGGGCACTCTGAGGGGGGGGGGGGCAGGGTGAGGGGGGGGGCACTCTGAGGGGTGAGACGGGCACTCTGAGGGGGGGGGGCAGGGGGAGGGTGAGACGGGCACTCTGAGGGGTGAGACGGGCACTCTGAGGGGGGGGGGGAGGGTGAGACGGGCACTCTGAGGGGTGAGACGGGCACTCTGAGGGGGGGGGGGGGCACTCTGAGGGGTGAGACGGGCACTCTGAGGGGTGAGACGGGCACTCTGAGGGGGGGGGGTAGGGTGAGACGGGCACTCTGAGGGGGGGGGGGGGGGCACTCTGAGGGGTGAGACGGGCACTCTGAGGGGGGGGGGGAGGGGTGAGGGGGGCACTCTGAGGGGGGTAGGGGGGCTCTCTGAGGGGGGGGGGTAGGGGGGCTCTCTGAGGGGGGCTCTCTGAGGGGGGGGGGTGAGGGGGGCTCTCTGAGGGGGGCTCTCTGAGGGGGGGGGGGGGTGAGGGGGGCTCTCTGAGGGGGGGGGGGGGTGAGGGGGGCTCTCTGAGGGGGGGGGGGGGTGAGGGGGGCTCTCACCCACAGAGAGAGAGAGGGGGGGGCTGACTCATGAAGACCGGCGCTCCTTTCTGCTTAACCTCCTTACCTTATATAACTGACCCTAGGGGGCGGGGCCCCAGGGCGTGGTCAGCGGGGGGGCGGGGCCCCAGGTCATGGTCAGCGGGGGGGCGGGGCCCCAGGTCGTGTTCAGCGGGGGGGCGGGGCTCCAGGGTGTGGTCAGGGGGCGGGGCCCCAGGGCGTGGTTAGGGGGCGGGGCCCCAGGGCGTGGTCAGGGGGCGGGGCCCCAGGGCGTGGTTAGGGGGCGGGGCCCCAGGGCGTGGTCAGGGGGCGGGGCCCCAGGGCGTGGTCAGGGGGCGGGGCCCCAGGGCGTGGTCAGGGGGCGGGGCCCCAGGGCGTGGTCAGGGGGCGGGGCCCCAGGGCGGTCAGGGGGCGGGGCCCCAGGGCGTGGTCAGGGGGCGGGCCTCACCTTTGTGCAGCACTGCGTTGGCGGGCTTGTTCCCGGACATGGACTCCTTGCTGAGGTGCTGGTGGGACTCGGCCAGACACTCCACCTCGCTGAAGCGTGTGTTCAGCGCCATGGACGGGTGGGAGGGGTCCTCCGACATGTTGAGGTAGGCCGCCCGGCGCAGCTGCTCCTCGATCACCAGGGCCTGCTCCAGCAGCTGGGGGGGGGGGGGGGGGGGGGGCACGGTTACACACTGCTACACACACCAACACACTGCTACACACACCAACACACTGCTACACACACCGCTCAGTGAGGATGGAGAGCGAGTGAGTTTAACGACTCACTGACTGAACTCATTAGGCCGTCCTACAGAGGCCTGACTGAGTTAACCCCACACACACACACACACACACACACACACACACACACACACACACACACACACACACACACACACACACACACACACACACACACACACACACACACACACACACACACACCTTGAAGCGCCGGGCCAGGAACTTGTTCTTGATCTCCAGGAAGTTGCCGCGGTTGATCTCGCCCTTGAAGGGCTCGTTGAGGATGGCGTAGCGGACGTCGTTCTGGATGTCCTGCCAGCGCGCGTAGCCGTGTCTGGGGCGGGAGGAGTCATGGAAACAACAGACACGCACACATCTGGAAGCACACACACACACGCTGTTCATATTCTGAAGGATTCCTCTCTTGATCTGAGACGTTTACTTCGGCCTCAGATGATGTTTCTTCTAATCTAAAGGGGTGGGGGTTCCACTCCCGGTAGTGACTCAGTGGTAGAGGAGGCACCAGCAGGCCTGGGGTGGGGGTTCCAGTCCCGCTAGTGACTCAGTGGTAGAGGAGGTGGGGGTTCCACTCCCGGTAGTAAAGGATACTGTATGATGCCGGCCAGCAGCCAGTAGTCGTGGCGACGGTGCCAGATCTCGTTGGTCTTCTTGGTTACCGTGGCAGCACGCTCCTCGTTCTGCCACAGGGAGTGCAGCTCTGCAGAGAGTGAGACAGGGTGAGACTCGGTGAGGGGGTGAATGTGTGTGTAGATGCATGTGTGCGTCTGTATGTAGAGCTGAAACGATTCATCGATTGATTCGAATAATTCGATTACAAAAAAGGATTGATGAATTTTTCTTGCCTCGAGTCATCGTTTATTTAATTTTACAGCTGAGGTCACAGTTTTCCGCACGGACAATTTTTAGTGTGACACAACCGGCGCATACGCCACCCACAGAACGGACAGACGTGGCATGTTTTGACTTGTTTAGGGGCTAACATTAGCACTTGCTAAAATGGAAGACATGAGCGAAAATAGTGAGGACAGCCAAACGGGCAGGAGAAAGCGACAGCGAATGTCCAAGGTTTGGGATCATTTCACGTTGAACATTAATGAGAAGACCGTGGTGTGTGTCCACTGCAAGACCGAGCTGGCGTACCACAGCAGCACGACGTCCATGCTGCAGCATCTCAACAGAAAACACCATTCTACTCTGCAGACCGCCGACTGAATGGGAAAGTAACTAAATTGGTACTTTGGTAGAAAATATGGTTTGCTACTCCATGCATTTTTGAAATAAAAAAAATTGATTTTTCAAAAAAAGGAAACAAATTGGTTGTTCATTATTAATTGACCTGTGTTATTTTCTCATGTTTATTTATAATTACTTTTCAATTAAGCAATGTATGTTTTATCCGATTACTCGATTAATCGATGGAATAATCGGTAGAATAATCGATTACTAAAATATTAGATAGCTGCAGCCCTATCTGTATGCATGCGCATGTGCTTATTTATGGGCATGTGTATATGTATATCCGTGCGTTCGTATATACGTGTGTACTAGGGATGGGCGTGAGAAATCGATTACTCGAGTACTCCTCGTTACAAATGAACTCGGTTGGTGGACAGGCAAACTCGAGTTTGCATATACACACACAAACAAAGTTTTCTGAAGCAAATGTATCAATTCTCTGTCTGCGCCACTGACGCATGCCGTGGGCACAAAGCAAATTAAATGTATCCATTTCTGTGTGGCGCGTTCCGTGCCGTGTGCAGGCACGCCAGAATTCAAAAAGTTAAGAGATGGCGGTTAAAGCAAAGCGCAGCGAAGAATTGAAATACTTTAAAGAAATAGGAGATCATAAGGTGAAATGTACAATATGCCGAGCGAAATCGAGCTACCAGAGTACTACGAGTACCATGCGGCAGCATATGCTCCTGAAACACAACGGTGAGTTCGGGAAAGCAGACCCGCAGCAACCAAGTGTGTCGGCTATTTTCACCGCCGCAAGACGCAGCTGTAATCCCGGGCGTGTAGAGAAGATCACAACGCTGAGTATTTCCATAGTCCATTTGCTGCCGTTTTATTTGCAGCTTTAAATTATTTGCAATGGTTAGGCTACTTGTTTAGTTTGTTTTTTTAAACTGTTACAGGCCTTGGTTCGACGTGATTTAAATTGTGAGACGCATATTTATTTTGTAAGGAAAATGTGTTTTGAACGCAAAAATAAATAATGAATACTCTGATAACTCTGAGTGTTTTGATGGAGAATAAGCATTACATGTTTGGTTGGTAATATTGCCGTTCATCATCGGGCCTGCCGCCTATTCCTGCTGCAGATGCGTTGCATTCTAAAAATAGATTTGTTTTAACGAGTACTCGATTGATCCTCGAGGAATTCCGTCGATCACTCGAGTTTGGAATTGACTACTCGTGCCCATCCCTAGTGTGTACATACCTCTGCGTGTGTGTGTGCGCGTGTGTGTACCTGTGAAGCCTCCGTCGGCGATGTTGAACATGAACCGGGTCTTGGCCTTCTTCTTCTCCTCTGAGATCACAGAGACCACGCCCCCTGTAGCTCCGCCCACTGCAGCCACGCCCCCTGTGGCCCCGCCCTCCTTACTGCTGTCCCCGTTCTGCAGCTTTGGCCCCTCCTCCACCTTCACCACCTCCTCCACATCCTTGTCTTCTGTGGGGGGGGGGGGGGGAGGAGAGTGTTAATTGACCTCTGCTGGAACACACACACACACACACACACACACACACACACACACACACACACACACACACACACACACACACACACACACACACACACACACACACACACACACACACACACACACACCCACCCCCTTGTGGGGCTCCAATAAGAGCCACTACCATGACCACTCCAGCCGTCTGACACACTCCTCTGTGTGTGGGGATGTTCAGTCTCTCGCCCCCCCCCCCCCCCCCCCCCCCCCCGAGGTGCTGCTCCTCCTACCTTTCTTGTCTTCTGCTGCAGGAGTCGTGTCCATCTTCTCCACCTTGTCCTCCTTCTTGTCCTCAGCTAGAGGGACGGACAGACAGACGGACAGGTTAATGCCACTGCTGATGTGCCCGTGTAAACATGAACCTGGTGATCACCGTGGAGAGCAGCCTCACCTTTGACCTCGGGCTCGTCGGCCTTAACCTCTGACCCCTCCTCCGTCGCGGCCTCAGGGCCCTTCTCCTTCTCTCCCGCCTCCACGGCCTTCCCCGAGACATCCTTCTCCTCCTCCTTCTTCTTCTTCTCCCCCATCTCCTCCTCCACCTCTTCGTCCTTCTTCTCCTCGCTCTCCTCCGCCACCACCTCTCCGTTGAGCTTGTCCGTCTCCATGGGCTCCTCGCCGTTCTCCTCCTCGTCCTTCTCCTCCCGGGCCGCTGAGGGCGGAGTCTTCTCCTCGTCGTCAGGGATGGAGATCACCTGGGGGTCACAGCGGACGCTCAGTACCACCTCCTCCCCCCCGGGCCGTACCACCTCCTCCCCCCCGGGCCGTACCACCTCCTCCCCCCCGGGCCGTACCACCTCCTCCCCCCGGGCCGTACCACCTCCTCCCCCCCGGGCCGTACCACCTCCTCCCCCCGGGCCGTACCACCTCCTCCCCCCGGGCCGTACCACCTCCTCCCCCCGGGCCGTACCACCTCCTCCCCCCGGGCCGTACCACCTCCTCCCCCCGGGCCGTACCATCTAAACAAACCACAGTTGGGTGGGGGAGCTCCGATGTTTACCTCGTCTGTTTTGCTCGACTCCTTCCGCTCCTTCTCTCCCTCCGTCTCCTTCTTCACCTCCTTCTCTCCCTCCGTCTCCTTCTTCACCTCCTTTTCTCCCTCCTTGCCAGCTTCGTCCGATTTGGATTCGTCGACTGAAGGGACATTGTGAGAACAAGCAGACCATGAGCGAACACACACACACACCTAAAGGAGCGTGTGCAGGGGTGTGTGTACCTGTAGCAGGGGTGTGTGTACCTGTAGCAGGGGTGTGTGTACCTGTAGCAGGGGTGTGTGTACCTGTAGCAGGGGTGTGTGTACCTGTAGCAGTAGTGTGTGTACCTGTAGCAGTAGTGTGTGTACCTGTAGCAGGGGTGTGTGTACCTGTAGTAGTAGTGTGTGTACCTGTAGCAGGGGTGTGTGTACCTGTAGCAGGGGTGTGTGTACCTGTAGCAGGAGTGTGTGTACCTGTAGCAGGAGTGTGTGTACCTGTAGCAGGGGTGTGAGTACCTGTAGCAGGGGTGTGAGTACCTGTAGCAGTAGTGTGTGTACCTGTAGCAGGGGTGTGTGTACCTGTAGCAGGAGTGTGTGTACCTGTAGCAGGGGTGTGTGTACCTGTAGTAGTAGTGTGTGTACCTGTAGCAGGGGTGTGTGTACCTGTAGCAGGGGTGTGTGTACCTGTAGTAGTAGTGTGTGTACCTGTAGCAGGAGTGTGTGTAGCTGTAGCAGGAGTGTGTGTACCTGTAGCAGGGGTGTGTGTACCTGTAGCAGGGGTGTGTGTACCTGTAGCAGGGGTGTGTGTACCTGTAGCAGGGGTGTGTACCTGTAGCAGGGGTGTGTGTACCTGTAGCAGTAGTGTGTGTACCTGTAGCAGGGGTGTGTGTACCTGTAGCAGTAGTGTGTGTACCTGTAGCAGGGGTGTGTGTACCTGTAGCAGGGGTGTGTGTACCTGTAGCAGGGGTGTGTGTACCTGTAGCAGGGGTGTGTGTACCTGTAGCAGGGGTGTGTGTACCTGTAGCAGGGGTGTGTGTACCTGTAGTAGTGGTGTGTGTACCTGTAGTAGTGGTGTGTGTACCTGTAGCAGGGGTGTGTGTACCTGTAGCAGGGGTGTGTGTACCTGTAGCAGGGGTGTGTGTACCTGTAGCAGGGGTGTGTGTACCTGTAGCAGGGGTGTGTGTACCTGTAGCGGGGGTGTGTGTACCTGTAGCGGGGGTGTGTGTACCTGTAGCGGGGGTGTGTGTACCTGTAGCGGGAGTGTGTGTACCTGTTGCGGGGGTGTGTGTACCTGTAGCAGGGGTCTGTGTACCTGTAGCAGGGGTCTGTGTACCTGTAGCAGGGGTCTGTGTACCTGTAGCAGGGGTCTGTGTATCTGTAGCAGGGGTCTGTGTACCTGTAGCAGGGGTGTGTGTGTACCTGTAGCAGGGGTGTGTGTACCTGTAGCAGGGGTCTGTGTCTCTGTAGCAGGGGTCTGTGTACCTGTAGCAGGGGTCTGTGTATCTGTAGCAGGGGTCTGTGTACCTGTAGCAGGGGTCTGTGTACCTGTAGCAGGGGTCTGTGTACCTGTAGCAGGGGTCTGTGTACCAGTAGCAGGGGTCTGTGTACCTGTAGCAGGGGTCTGTGTATCTGTAGCAGGGGTGTGTGTACCTGTAGCAGGGGTGTGTGTGTACCTGTAGCAGGGGTGTGTGTACCTGTAGCAGGGGTGTGTGTACCTGTAGCAGGGGTATGTGTACCTGTAGCAGGAGTGTGCGTACCTGTGGCAGGGGTACGGTACCTGTGGCGGGGGTGTGCGTACCTGTGGCGGGGGTGTGCGTACCTGTGGCGGGGGTGTTGGGCTGCGTGTCGGCGGGGGTCCCGGTGGAGGGGGTCTTCCCGGGGGAGTCGGGCAGGGCGGCGGCCGCGGCGGCGGCCCTCTTGTTCTCCTCCAGCTCCGCCATCCAGGGCATCGACCACTGGCCGTTCACGTGCTCAAACTCCTGGACCTGAGGGGGGGGGGCAGGGGTCAGCAGGGGGGCAGCAGGGGGACCCCAGAAAGGGGGACCCCCAGACGGTCCTAGCAGGAGGACCTCCATCTCGGTACATCTGGTCGTCCCTCCCTCCTGCCCCGCCTCCCACCTCTCGGTTGTACATCAATACTCTTTATTTTATATCAGGAAGTCTCCGGTGCTAATGACGCTAATGCTAATGACGTGTTCTCTATGGGGGGAGGAGGAGGAGGAAGAGGAGGAGGAAGATGAAGAGGAGGGGGAGGGGGAAGAGGAGGGGGAGGGGGGAGGGAGAGGGGGAGGGGGAAGAGGAGGAGGAAGAGGAAGAGGAGGAAGAGGGGGTGGGGGAGGAGGAGGAGGAAGAGGGGGAGGGGGAAGAGGAGGGGGAGGAGGAGGAGGGGGAGGAGGAAGAAGAGGAAGGGGAAGGGGAAGAGGAAGAGGAGGGGGAAGAGGAGGGGGAGGAGGAGGAAGAGGAGGGGGAAGAGGAGGGGGAAGAGGAGGAGGAGGAAGAGGAGGAGGAAGAGGAGGAAGAGGAGGGGGAGGAAGAGGAGGGGGAAGAGGAGGAGGAGGAGGAGGAGGAGGAGGAGGAGGAGGAGGAGGAGGAGGAGGAGGAGGAGGAGGAAGAGGAGGAGGGGGAGGAGGAGGAGCAGGAGGAAGAGGAGGAGGAGGAAGAGGAGGGGGAGGACCTTACCTTCTTGCGGATGAGCGACATGACGCCGATGCGTGTGAGGACGTGTTGCCGTGACAACCCTTCCCGGGGAACGCCGTCGGCGAAGGTCTCGGCCCCGTCGGCGCCTGGTTCGCAGAGATGCCTCATGAACAGAGAGACGTACGCCCTGCAGACAGGGGGGGGGGGTTAGAGAACGCTCCCACTAGTGATGAACAGAGAGACGTACGCCCTGGGGGGGGGGGGGGGGTTAGAGAACGCTCCCACTAGTGATGAACAGAGAGACGTACGCCCTGGGGGGGGGGGGGGTTAGAGAACGCTCCCACTAGTGATGAACAGAGAGACGTACGCCCTGGGGGGGGGGGGGGGGTTAGAGAACGCTCCCACTAGTGATGAACAGAGAGACGTACGCCCTGCAGACAGGGGGGGGGGGGTTAGAGAACGCTCCCACTAGTGATGAACAGAGAGACGTACGCCCTGGGGGGGGGGGGGGGTTAGAGAACGCTCCCACTAGTGATGAACAGAGAGACGTACGCCCTGGGGGGGGGGGTTAGAGAACGCTCCCACTAGTGATGAACAGAGAGACGTACGCCCTGCAGACAGGGGGGGGGGGTTAGAGAACGCTCCCACTAGTGATGAACAGAGAGACGTACGCCCTGGGGGGGGGGGGGGGGGGTTAGAGAACGCTCCCACTAGTGATGAACAGAGAGACGTACGCCCTGGGGGGGGGGGGGGGGGTTAGAGAACGCTCCCACTAGTGATGAACAGAGAGACGTACGCCCTGGGGGGGGGGGGGGGTGAGAGAACGCTCCCCCTAGTGATGAACAGAGAGACGTACGCCCTGGGGGGGGGGGGGGTTAGAGAACGCTCCCACTAGTGATGAACAGAGAGACGTACGCCCTGGGGGGGGGGTTAGAGAACGCTCCCACTAGTGATGAACAGAGAGACGTACGCCCTGGGGGGGGGGGTTAGAGAACGCTCCCACTAGTGATGTCACCAGAGGGGGTTCTGACCCGGCTGTGACGGCTAACCCCCCCCGGCCCGCTGCGAGGGCAACGCCTTCACTTCACATTAGTGTCACTCCACTCTGGGTGCTCTACAGGGAACCGGTTTGATCTGGTTACTCCGTATTCAACTGGTTTGATCTGGTTACTCCGTATTAAACCGGTTTGATCTGGTTACTCTGTATTAAACCGGGTTGATCTATTTACCGATGTGTTAATCCGGTTTCCTCTGGTTCCCCGTGTGTTAAACCGGTTTCCTCTGGTTCCCCGTGTGTTAAACCGGTTTCCTCTGGTTCCCCGTGTGTTAAACCGGTTTCCTCTGGTTCCCCATGTGTTAAACCGGTTTCCTCTGGTTCCCCATGTGTTAAACCGGTTCCCTCTGGTTCCCTGTGTGTTAAACCGGTTTCCTCTGGTTCCCCTTGTGTTAAACCGGTTTCCTCTGGTTCCCCGTGTGTTAAACCGGTTTCCTCTGGTTCCCCGTGTGTTAAACCGGTTTCCTTTGGTTCCCCGTGTGTTAAACCGGTTTCCTCTGGTTCCCCGTGCGTTAAACCGGTCGGAGGCGGTCCTTACTTGAACTCCTTCTCAGACTTGCCCCTGAGGTCGCGTACGAGCCACTGGGTGGTGAAGGCGTCCTGGGGGGGCATGCCGTAGCGCATCACCGCGTTCAGGAACGCCTTCCGCTGCCGCGAGTTGAAGCCCAGCACCTGGTGGGGTCAGAGGTCAGGAGGGTGGCTAGCACACGGCTGGCTAGCACACAGCTAACGACTAGCAACAATCTAACTGCACGAGCTACAAATGTACTATTCATTTCTTTACGATTAAGTAAGTGTTGCAAGGAGGAGGAGCAGGAGCTCACCTCGATGTTGCCGCCCACCCTGGCCAGCAGGGGGGGCAGTGGTTTGTCTTTATCGCCCCTCAGGCCCTTCCTGTTCGGCCTGCGGGAGTTGGCTGCAGAGGACACACACACACGCGTTAGACACACCACACACACCACTACACACTATAACGGCGGGCCTGTAGGACGGTGCTGCTGCACCAGGTGCTGCTGCACCAGGTGCTGCAGGTGCTGCAGGTGCTAGGACCTCTGCTTACCTTCTGTCCGCTCATCAAAGTCCTCGTCTCCTTCCTCCGACGCCACGGAGTAATCTGATTGGCCGTCCGACTGGTCGTCCTGCCAATCCGCTGCAAGCAGGAATTAGATGCAGTGTTTGTTAAAGACGTCGACCCCCCATTGAGACACACCCTTTAGGACAGACCCACCCTGACCCCCACTGAGACACACCCTTTAGGACAGACCCAGACCCCCACTGAGACACACCCTTTAGGACAGACCCACCCTGACCCCACTGAGACACACCCTTTAGGACAGACCCACCCTGACCCCACTGAGACACACCCTTTAGGACAGACCCAGACCCCCACTGAGACACACCCTTTAGGACAGACCCACCCTGACCCCACTGAGACACACCCTTTAGGACAGACCCACCCTGACCCCCACTGAGACACACCCTTTAGGACAGACCCACCCTGACCCCACTGAGACACACCCTTTAGGACAGACCCACCCTGACCCCACTGAGACACACCCTTTAGGACAGACCCACCCTGACCCCACTGAGACACACCCTTTAGGACAGACCCACCCTGACCCCCACTGAGACACACCCTTTAGGACAGACCCACCCTGACCCCACTGAGACACACCCTTTAGGACAGACCCACCCTGACCCCACTGAGACACACCCTTTAGGACAGACCCACCCTGACCCCACTGAGACACACCCTTTAGGACAGACCCACCCTGACCCCCACTGAGACACACCCTTTAGGACAGACCCACCCTGACCCCCACTGAGACACACCCTTTAGGACAGACCCACCCTGACCCCCACTGAGACACACCCTTTAGGACAGACCCACCCTGACCCCACTGAGACACACCCTTTAGGACAGACCCACCCTGACCCCACTGAGACACACCCTTTAGGACAGACCCACCCTGACCCCACTGAGACACACCCTTTAGGACAGACCCACCCTGACCCCACTGAGACACACCCTGTAGGACAGACCCACCCTGACCCCACTGAGACACACCCTTTAGGACAGACCCAGACCCCCACTGAGACACACCCTTTAGGACAGACCCACCCTGACCTGCTGGACCAGACCCCACCTACCCTAACCCAGACCCAGACCCCACTAGGGCTGTCAAAATTTCTCAAAAATGACATTCGAATGTTCGTTTGGAAAAAAAACACGAATTCGAACTATTCGAATATCTGGTTGCCTATTTTACGCAGTTGCCGTCAATATGTCAATAATGCGACAAAACCATGGTTCAAATTAGTGGGATATATATATATCCTATAAACAGCCCAGTAACGTGGAGGCCTAATCATGAAAAGCCACAACTTTGTATCGCTTGCATTTCACCACCACACCTGCAAGCGCGCAAACTATAGTAATCTGAAGAAGACGCCCGCTTCTGAATGTTACAAAGTATGCTAGTGGTAACGTTCCTTGCTTTGCTTACCATTTATCGAGAAGGCCTATTAAAATCGATAAAGAAAAAAATGCATGTCGCCTACGTCTTCCACCATGCCAGCGAAAGGGCCAGCACTACGCACCGTTCGGATTCATGAAAAAAAAGCTGTCTCGGACTTTGCCGAGAACATTGCGTTATAGCAGCTTTCACCAGCCAGACTACTAGCTCCCTGAGCTCTACTTCGGATGCTTATTGAATGGCATAGCCGAGCTGGAATACCTATATCCAAGTACGGAAACCCCGAGGGGATAAAATACATTCGCTCTTCACAATACTAGTCTGTTACACTTGTACCGCGGGAGTGTTTTTTCACATTCGAATATTATGAGGGACATCGCGAACAGACAGAGGCTCATTCACAAAGCAGATAGAGGCGCTTGTACCGCGGGAGTGTTTTTTCACATTTGAATATTAATTTTCACGTTCGAATTCGCGTTTTTGGATACATTTCGAACGAATATTCGAACTTCGAATATTCGTTGACAGCCCTAGACCCCACCTACCCTAACCCAGACCCCACCTACCCTAACCCAGACCCAGACCCCACCTACCCTAACCCAGACCCAGACCCCACCTACCCTAACCCAGACCCAGACCCCACCTACCCTAACCCAGACCCAGACCCCACCTACCCTAACCCAGACCCCACCTACCCTAACCCAGACCCAGCCTAACCTAACCCTCAACACCTCCTCCTCAACACCACCTCCTTCACCACCACCCCCCTCCTCCTCCTCCTCACCTCCACCACCCCCCTCCTCCTCCTCCTCCCCTCCCCACCAAGGTGTCCGGTGGAGCCCTCCCCAGCTTCTATTGGTCTGAACTACGGGCCTCATGGTCCCACCTAACCTCCCCCCAGAAGACAGCTGGACACACACACACACACACACACACACACACACACACACACACACACACACACACACACACACACACACACACACTTCCCTGCAGCTCTGAGCCAGTGGGTAATGTAGGCATTGTGGGTAATGTAGGCATTGTGGGTAATGTAGGCATTGTGGGTAATGTAGGCATTGTGGGTAGTGGAGTCAAGCTCAGAGGTGAATTAACTGGCTTGTGAGCAGGTTCATGCTTGGTGTGGGCACGTCTGATTTTGGTGCATCTGTGAGTGTGTGCACATGGATGAGTGTGGATGAGTGTGTATGAGTGCGTGTGCGTTGAGTGCTTCTGGGCGCGGGGTGAGTGTGCGTGTCTGCGTGCGTGTCTGCGTGCGTGTCGAGTGTGCGTCCCCTACGTGTGTGTCTGCGGTTCCCACCTCGGTCCTCCTGGGAGCCGTCGTTGTAGTTGACCTGCTTGCGGATCCTCTTGCCCTTGCCCAGGTTGCGGGCCAGGTCCTCCTGCTGCTGCTCGTAGTGGTGGCGCAGCAGCTTCTCCCAGTAGTCCGGGTCCACGCTCTCCTCCTGCTTGATGATCTCCCTCTGCACCTCCTCCTCCTGGGGGGGACGAGGTCCAGTTAACCAGAGGGACGTAGCGGGAGCTATGGGTGCTGCTAACCTAGTAAACCTTGACTATCACAGTAACCCGCCAGCAGCTGCCTCGACTGACGGCACAGACACACGTCATTAAGATCAGGTAGGGGTCGTCGTGCTCCTCTTACCGCCTCGTCCTCGTCCTTCACCACGTACTGCGCCACCTTGAAGGAGCTCAGGTACTCGTTCATGCTCTGGACCTCCGTGTCCTCCGTGGCGCTCTGGTTGCGGTCCAGCAGGCGGTCGATGGCCTTATCGTCGTAGTGGATCACACTGCTGTCCTCCTCCCTGTCCACGCCGCCTGCAGACAGTAGAGACACACACTGTAACACAACCCCTAGACACACTGCAACACAACCCCTAGACACACTGCAACACAACCCCTAGACACACGGTAACACAACCCCTAGACACACTGCAACACAACCCCTAGACACACTGTAACAACCCCTAGACACACTGCAACACAACCCCTAGACACACTGTAACACACACACGGTAACACAACCCCTAGACACACTGTAACACAACCTCTAGACACACTGCAACACAACCCCTAGACACACGGTAACACAACCCCTAGACACACGGTAACACAACCCCTAGACACACGGTAACACAACCCCTAGACACACGGTAACACAACCCCTAGACACACGGTAACACAACCCCTAGACACACGGTAACACAACCCCTAGACACACGGTAACACAACCCCTAGACACACGGTAACACAACCCCTAGACACACGGTAACACAACCCTAGACACACTGTAACACAACCCCTAGACACACGGTAACACAACCCCTAGACACACGGTAACACAACCCCTAGACACACGGTAACACAACCCTAGACACACGGTACACAACCCCTAGACAACAACGGTAACCAACCCCTAGACACACTGCAACACAACCCCTAGACACACTGTAACACAACCCCTAGACACACTGTAACACAACCCCTAGACACACTAACACAACCCCTAGACACACTGTAACACACACACGGTAACACAACCCCTAGACACACTGCAACACAACCCCTAGACACACGGTAACACAACCCCTAGACACACGGTAACACAACCCCTAGACACACGGTAACACAACCCCTAGACACACTGTAACACAACCCCTAGACACACTGTAACACAACCCCTAGACACACTGTAACAACACCTAGACACACACTAACACAACCCCTAGACACTGTAACACAACCCCTAGACACACTGTAACAACACCTAGACACACTAACACAACCCCTAGACACACTGTAACACAACCCCTAGACACACTGTAACACAACTCCTAGACACACTGTAACACAACCCTAGACACACTGTAACACAACCCCTAGACACACTGTAACACAACCCCTACACACACGGTAACACAACCCTAGAGACACACTAGAGCTCTCTAGGAACTAGTTTGAACTTCTAATCCATCTTAGCTCCATGTAGGGAGGCTATCAACGTGTGGCGGTCGGCCAAAAGTATCAGAGAGAAGATGAGGTTCTGATAGGAGCTGTGAAACCAGAGTGGGAGTAGCAAAGGAACTAGTGTCACAGGAACTGGTTTGATAGGAGCTGTGAAACCAGAGTGGGAGTAGGAGTAGCAAAGGAACTAGTGTCACAGGAACTGGTTTGATAGGAGCTGTGAAACCAGAGTGGGAGTAGGAGTAGCAAAGGAACTAGTGTCACAGGAACTGGTTTGATAGGAGCTGTGAAACCAGAGTGGGAGTAGGAGTAGCAAAGGAACTAGTGTCACAGGAACTGGTTTGATAGGAGCTGTGAAACCAGAGTGGGAGTAGGAGTAGCAAAGGAACTAGTGTCACAGGAACTGGTTTGATAGGAGCTGTGAAACCAGAGTGGGA
>NC_044069.1:691785-709246 GCF_902167405.1 Gadus morhua
CGCTCCCAGTTGATGATGGTGGAGAGGGGGGCGCTCACCAGGAAGGGCCCCTTGGAGTGGCCCTGGAGGGGAGGAGGAGGGGGGGGGGCATTAGGGGCCGCACTGAGGAGGAGGGGGGGGCATTAGGGGCCACACAGAGGAGGAGGAGGAGGAGGAGGGGGGGCATTAGGGGCCGCACTGAGGAGGAGGAGGAGGAGGAGGGGGGGCATTAGGGGCCGCACTGAGGAGGAGGAGGACGGGGGGCACTAGGGGCCACACAGAGGAGAAGGGAGGGAGGGGGCATTAGGGCCGCACTGAGGAGGAGGAGGAGGGGGGGGGCATTAGGGGCCGCACTTAGGAGGAGGAGGGGGGGGGCATTAGGGGCCGCACTGAGGAGGAGGAGGACGGGGGGCACTAGGGGCCACACAGAGGAGAAGGGAGGGAGGGGGCATTAGGGCCGCACTGAGGAGGAGGAGGAGGAGGAGGGGGGGGGCATTAGGGGCCGCACTTAGGAGGAGGAGGGGGGGGGGGGCATTAGGGGCCACACTGAGGAGGAGGGGGGGGGCATTAGGGCCACACTGAGGAGGAGGGGGGGGCATTAGGGCCGCACTGAGGAGGAGGGGGGGGCATTAGGGGCCACACTGAGGAGGAGGGGGGGGGGGGGGGCATTAGGGGCCACACAGAGGAGGACACTGGGGGTAGAACCCAGAACCTGGGGGCTGGGAGGGGAACACACCAGATCCACCCTATCCTCGCTCAATGATTGACAGCAAGGCCAGTTCTAAATGTATCCTTCATTGGCAATTTATGTCAAGAAGAGTCAATTAAAACTTAGAATGGACCAAATGCAGCCAGGCAGCGAACAGTCGGGCAGAGGACCCTGACTGCATCGGATGGTGATGATACCGCTCTGGTGCCGAGGCCGTGCGTGGGGCCTCCCGCCTCTAGGGGGAGGCAGCGGGCCACGCAGCATCTGGAGGTGTTTACCGCTGAGATCAAGCTTAATGCCGTCAGCTGTAACCTGACTTATACAAAATGGCTGAATGCGTGGGAGCCAATAGCGTGACAGCTGCCCCGGCAGCAGTGAAACACCCATCTCCCATCAACCCTTCGGTTCGGTCTAAAACACTGGATTCATTACTAAGAACGTTGAAATTCAGCCGAGATTAAAACCTGCTTCATAATGTCGAATGTCAGATTGTGATAAAGGTCGAATCAAAATCGTTAAACTGATGCGTTTCCTTGATCGTCAGTAGAGATGAAATCTCTGCCGTTAGGAATCTAGAACAGTGACGTCCTTAATCCAGAACATCTCAGGTGCACTTCAGCACGGAGCAGGTCAGAGTCAGGGGTCATAGGGCTCTGGGAGGCCTACAGGTAGGGGTCAGGGGTCACAGGGCGCTGGGAGGCCTACAGGAAGGGGTCAGGCCCTACCTCTTTGTAGAGGGAGTAGAGGAAGACGGCGGTCTGGACCGTCTTGCCCAGGCCCATCTCGTCGGCCAGGATGGTGTCGGTGCCCTGGGCCCAGGAGAACCTGAGCCAGTTCAGCCCCTCCAGCTGGTAGGGGTGCAGGTTCCCCCCCGTGCTGTCCAGGTAGTCCGGCTGCCGCTCAAACTTTATGGTGGGCTGGGGAGGGAGAGACACATTAGGGTTAGCTTGGGGGGAGAGAGAGGGAGACAGAAAGACTGACAGAGACAGATTCAGTCTAGCTTGGAGAGAGACACAGACAGACTAGCTTGGGAAGTCACAGCGACTTCCAGTTTTGATTTGAGAGATTGAGGTCATGTCCTGAATAATGAGAGAGAACAGACACAGAGGGAGGAGGAGGAGGAGGAGGAGGAGGAGGAGGAGGAGGAGGAGGAGAGGGAGGAGGGAGGAGGAGGAGGAGAGGGAGGAGGAGAGGGAGGAGGAGAGGGAGGAGGAGGGAGAAGGAGAGGGAGAGGGAGGAGGAGAGGGAGGGAGGAGGAACGTACGTCGACCACAGGGTTATCCGGGGGCCGGTCCACGCGCTTCGGCTTCCCCTTCAGCTTGATCTTCTTCCCTGGTCGGCCCTCGTCTCCCATCATCAGCTCTCTGCACACACACACACACACACACACACACACACACACACACACACACACACACACGTTTATAGGTGTGGCATGTACAGGTGTGTGTACCTGTGCTTCCAGCACTGGAGTTTGTTTGCTCAGTGTGTACAGGTACGTTTAAGTCCAGATGTGTGTGCACCTGTGGTTCAAGTGCTGCATGTGTGTTGATGTACAGGGAGCGTGTAGCTCAGTGGGCTCAGGTGTGTGCGGGCTCAGGTGTGTGCAGGCTCAGGTGTATGCAGGCTCAGGTGTGTGTGTGTAGGCTCGTGTGTGTAGGGCCAGGTGTGTACCTGTGGTTCCAGTACTGCACTTTGTAGACGTCGTACTCAGAGACGTCCATGTCCTCCGACTCCCAGGTGGCCTGGTCGTACGTCAGGTCACGCCACTTGATCAGGTAGTGCACGTTGTTCTTCCTGTCCACACTGCGCACACACACACACACACACACACACACACACACACACACACATTACATCATGCACCGTGCAGAAGGGGGTGACAATATAACAACAGGACTAAAGGGCTGATTATGGTTCCACGTCCACACAACGCAACGACCACGCAGACGCTTCGACGCAGAACCTTTATGTTTCTGTGCCGGGTTTCAGTAAGCGGACCAATCACAGCCCTCGCTGCTGCGTCGCCTCGATGGAAGGTTAACATTTTTGGGAGGCGCATGTCCGGCCCTTGGGGTGGACGCAAGGAGGGTCCGCAGGTCCTTAACCCCCTTGCGTTGCGTGAACGTGGGACCATTATCAGTCCTTAAGTGAGGCTTCTACTTCCTGTTTAGACAGGAAGTAGTGCAAGGCCCTACCGAGGGCTGTTGACCTGTGACCTCAGTGAGTACGAGAAAGACACAGACAGACAGACAGAGATAGAGAGTCAGACAGACAGACAGAGATAGAGAGTCAGACAGACAGACAGAGATAGAGAGTCAGACAGACATACAGAGATAGAGAGTCAGACAGACAGACAGAGATAGAGAGTCAGACAGACAGACAGAGATAGAGTCAGACAGACAGACAGAGATAGAGAGTCAGACAGACAGACAGAGATAGAGAGTCAGACAGACAGACAGAGATAGAGTCAGACAGACAGACAGAGATAGAGAGTCAGACAGACAGACGGAGATAGGAGAGACAGACAGAGATAGAGAGTCAGACAGACAGACAGAGATAGAGAGTCAGACAGACAGACAGAGATAGAGTCAGACAGACAGACAGAGATAGAGAGTCAGACAGACAGACAGAGATAGAGTCAGACAGACAGACAGAGATAGAGAGTCAGACAGACAGACAGAGATAGAGAGTCAGACAGACAGACAGAGATAGAGAGTCAGACAGACAGAGATAGAGAGTCAGACAGACAGACAGAGATAGAGTCAGACAGACAGAGATAGAGAGTCAGACAGACAGACAGAGATAGAGAGTCAGACAGACAGACAGAGATAGAGAGTCAGACAGACAGACAGAGATAGAGTCAGTCAGACAGACGGAGATAGGAGAGTCAGACAGACAGACAGAGATAGGAGAGTCAGACAGACAGACAGAGATAGAGTCAGTCAGACAGACGGAGATAGGAGAGTCAGACAGACAGACAGAGATAGAGAGTCAGACAGACAGACAGAGATAGAGAGTCAGACAGACAGACAGACAGACAGACAGAGATAGAGAGTCAGACAGACAGACAGAGATAGAGAGTCAGACAGACAGACAGACAGACAGACAGAGATAGAGAGTCAGACAGACAGACAGAGATAGAGAGTCAGACAGACAGACAGAGATAGAGGGTCAGACAGACAGAGATAGAGAGTCAGACAGACAGACAGAGAGTCAGACAGACAGACAGAGATAGAGAGTCAGACAGACAGAGATAGAGAGTCAGACAGACAGACAGAGATAGAGAGTCAGACAGACAGACAGAGATAGAGTCAGACAGACAGACAGAGATAGAGAGTCAGACAGACAGAGATAGAGTCAGACAGACAGAGATAGAGAGTCAGACAGACAGACAGAGATAGAGAGTCAGACAGACAGAGATAGAGACTCAGACAGACAGACAGAGATAGAGACTCAGACAGACAGACAGAGATAGAGACTCAGACAGACAGACAGACAGAGATAGAGAGTCAGACAGACAGAGATAGAGAGTCAGACAGACAGAGATAGAGAGTCAGACAGACAGACAGAGATAGAGAGTCAGACAGACAGACAGAGATAGAGAGTCAGACAGACAGAGATAGAGAGTCAGACAGACAGAGATAGAGAGTCAGACAGACAGAGATAGAGAGTCAGACAGACAGACAGACAGACAGACAGAGATAGAGAGTCAGACAGACCGACAGAGATAGAGAGTCAGACAGACAGACAGAGATAGAGAGTCAGACAGACAGACAGAGATAGAGAGTCAGACAGACAGAGATAGAGAGTCAGACAGACAGACAGAGATAGAGAGTCAGACAGACAGAGATAGAGAGTCAGACAGACAGACAGAGATAGAGGGTCAGACAGACAGAGATAGAGAGTCAGACAGACAGAGATAGAGAGTCAGACAGACAGAGATAGAGAGTCAGACAGACAGAGATAGAGAGTCAGTCAGACAGACAGAGATAGAGAGTCAGACAGACAGAGATAGAGAGTCAGACAGACAGAGATAGAGAGTCAGACAGACAGACAGAGATAGAGAGTCAGACAGACAGAGATAGAGAGTCAGACAGACAGACAGAGATAGAGAGTCAGACAGACAGAGATAGAGAGTCAGACAGACAGACAGAGATAGAGAGTCAGACAGACAGAGATAGAGAGTCAGTCAGACAGACAGAGATAGAGTCAGACAGACAGAGATAGAGAGTCAGACAGACAGAGATAGAGAGTCAGACAGACAGAGATAGAGAGTCAGACAGACAGAGATAGAGAGTCAGACAGACAGACAGAGATAGAGAGTCAGACAGACAGAGATAGAGAGTCAGACAGACAGACAGAGATAGAGAGTCAGTCAGACAGAGATAGAGAGTCAGACAGACAGAGATAGAGAGTCAGACAGACAGAGATAGAGAGTCAGACAGACAGACAGAGATAGAGAGTCAGACAGACAGACAGAGATAGAGAGTCAGACAGACAGAGATAGAGAGTCAGACAGACAGAGATAGAGAGTCAGACAGACAGAGATAGAGAGTCAGACAGACAGATAGAGAGTCAGACAGACAGATAGAGAGTCAGACAGACAGACAGAGATAGAGAGTCAGACAGACAGACAGAGATAGAGAGTCAGACAGACAGAGATAGAGAGTCAGACAGACAGACAGAGATAGAGAGTCAGACAGACAGAGATAGAGAGTCAGACAGACAGACAGAGATAGAGAGTCAGTCAGACAGAGATAGAGAGTCAGACAGACAGAGATAGAGAGTCAGACAGACAGAGATAGAGAGTCAGACAGACAGACAGAGATAGAGAGTCAGACAGACAGACAGAGATAGAGAGTCAGACAGACAGAGATAGAGAGTCAGACAGACAGAGATAGAGAGTCAGACAGACAGAGATAGAGAGTCAGACAGACAGATAGAGAGTCAGACAGACAGATAGAGAGTCAGACAGACAGACAGAGATAGAGAGTCAGACAGACAGACAGAGATAGAGAGTCAGACAGACAGAGATAGAGAGTCAGACAGACAGACAGAGATAGAGAGTCAGACAGACAGAGATAGAGAGTCAGACAGACAGAGATAGAGAGTCAGACAGACAGAGATAGAGAGTCAGACAGACAGACAGAGATAGAGAGTCAGTCAGACAGACAGAGATAGAGAGTCAGACAGACAGAGATAGAGAGTCAGACAGACAGAGATAGAGAGTCAGACAGACAGAGATAGAGAGTCAGTCAGACAGACAGAGATAGAGAGTCAGACAGACAGAGATAGAGAGTCAGACAGACAGACAGAGATAGAGTCAGACAGACAGAGATAGAGTCAGACAGACAGACAGAGATAGAGAGTCAGACAGACAGAGATAGAGAGTCAGACAGACAGACAGAGATAGAGAGTCAGACAGACAGACAGAGATAGAGTCAGACAGACAGACAGAGATAGAGTCAGTCAGACAGACGGAGATAGGAGAGTCAGACAGACAGACAGAGATAGAGAGTCAGACAGACAGACAGAGATAGAGTCAGTCAGACAGACGGAGATAGGAGAGTCAGACAGACAGACAGAGATAGAGAGTCAGACAGACAGACAGACAGACAGACAGACAGACAGAGATAGAGAGACAGACAGACAGAGATAGAGAGTCAGACAGACAGACAGAGATAGAGGGTCAGACAGACAGAGATAGAGAGTCAGACAGACAGAGATAGAGAGTCAGACAGACAGAGATAGAGAGTCAGACAGACAGACAGAGATAGAGTCAGACAGACAGACAGAGATAGAGTCAGACAGACAGACAGAGATAGAGAGTCAGACAGACAGAGATAGAGAGTCAGACAGACAGAGATAGAGAGTCAGACCGACAGACAGAGATAGAGAGTCAGACAGACAGAGATAGAGTCAGACAGACAGACAGACAGAGATAGAGAGTCAGACAGACAGAGATAGAGAGTCAGACAGACAGAGATAGAGAGTCAGACAGACAGAGATAGAGAGTCAGACAGACAGACAGAGAGAGTCAGACAGACAGACAGAGATAGAGTCAGACAGACAGAGATAGAGTCAGACAGACAGACAGAGATAGAGAGTCAGACAGACAGAGATAGAGAGTCAGTCAGACAGACAGAGATAGAGAGTCAGACAGACAGAGATAGAGAGTCAGACAGACAGAGATAGAGAGTCAGACAGACAGAGATAGAGAGTCAGACAGACAGACAGACAGACAGAGATAGAGAGTCAGACAGACAGACAGACAGAGATAGAGAGTCAGACAGACAGACAGAGATAGAGAGTCAGACAGACAGACAGAGATAGAGAGTCAGACAGACAGACAGAGATAGAGAGTCAGACAGACAGAGATAGAGAGTCAGACAGACAGACAGAGATAGAGGGTCAGACAGACAGAGATAGAGAGTCAGACAGACAGAGATAGAGTCAGACAGACAGAGATAGAGAGTCAGACAGACAAAGATAGAGAGTCAGTCAGACAGACAGAGATAGAGAGTCAGACAGACAGACAGAGATAGAGAGTCAGACAGACAGACAGAGATAGAAAGTCAGACAGACAGACAGAGATAGAGAGTCAGACAGACAGAGATAGAGAGTCAGACAGACAGACAGAGATAGAGAGTCAGACAGACAGAGATAGAGAGTCAGACAGACAGACAGAGATAGAGAGTCAGTCAGACAGACAGAGATAGAGAGTCAGACAGACAGAGATAGAGAGTCAGACAGACAGAGATAGAGAGTCAGACAGACAGAGATAGAGAGTCAGACAGACAGAGATAGAGGGTCAGACAGACAGAGATAGAGAGTCAGACAGACAGACAGTCAGACAGACAGACAGGCGACTGTACCTGTGGTTGAGGATCCGGTGCACCATCAGCCACTCCATCTTGATGCCGAAGCGGTAGTACTTCTCCTCCATCTGGGCGTACAGGGGGTCCTTCTTCTTCCTCTTGGAGCTCTTCTCCTCCTCCCCCTCTCCGCCGGCGTCGATGGGCGGGGGGTCGTCCATGTCGTTCTTCCTCTGGTAGTTCCTGAACATCACCTGGCAGTGCAGCTCCAGCTGGGGAGAGAGAGGTTGGGTTAGCGCAGGGAGAGAGAAAGAGAGAGCCCAGGTAAGCATAGAGCGAGAGTCACACACGAAAGAAAGCAATGGTGATGTCAAGTGTGAATGCTAGTGTGTGTGTGTTAGCATAGCCTTGCATCAGTGTGTGTGAATGCTAGCATGTTTCCAGCGTTGACGATAGATCGTCACACGTCATCGCTGTGTATTGGTCAGTGTGGGTGCTAGCATCATCTTTACCATGTGTTAGCATCACTGTGCTAGCGTTAGCATCATGTATTGGTCAGTGTGGGTGCTAGCATCATCTTTACCATGTGTTAGCATCACTGTGCTAGCGTTAGCATCATGTAATGGTCAGTGTGGGTGCTAGCATCATCTTTACCGTGTGTTAGCATCACTGTGCTAGCGTTAGCATCATGTGTTGGTCAGTGTGGGTGCTAGCATCATCTTCAGCGTGTGTCAGCATCACTGGGCTAGCGTTAGCATCATGTGTTGGTCAGTGTGGGTGCTAGCATCATCTCCAGCGTGTGTTAGCATCACTGTGCTAGCGTTAGCATCATTCCAGCGGCACTGACCTGCAGCTCGGAGACCCAGGAGCAGTGCCAGTAGGACATGTTGGACCATTTGGCGAAGAACTCCCGGTCAGGGCGCCCGGCGAGGGGTGCGGGGTCGGGGGCATCGGCCGCCAGGTCGGGGGGGCGGGGCACTGGCGTGGGGGGAGGGGGGTCGCTCCAGCGCCACGTGAGGATCTTCTGCACCTTGCCCTTCATGGCCGGACACTGCGGGAAGGGGGGGGGGACGTCAGGGTTAACCTCCAGCAGACCGGGAAGATTCTCTACGTATCCAGCAGTTGCAGTATGGGATCAGTAACCCAGTCCGGCTCCTCATTGGCCGGTCTCCCTGTCCGTCAGGGGCGGCGGCGGGCGGTTGGCTCACCGTGCAGCGGGGGCAGATCCACTCTCCGTTGGGGATCTCCGGCAGCGGGGGGTTGAGGCAGTGGATGTGGTAGGACGAGGGGCAGGAGTCGCAGCACAGCAGCTCCCCGCCGTCCTTACACACCCGGCAGAACTCCATGTGGTGGTCGTCCTCCTCCGCCTCCCCCACCTCCACCTCCGCCTCCACCTCCTCCTCGCCCTCTGACGGGTTCTCCCGCGCCTCCCACTGGATGCCTTCCTTCTCCTGCAGGGGGGGAGGGAGAGGGAGAGGGGGAGGAGGAGGGAGAGCCAACATGTCAGCTTCTGACCATAACATTGAGTTATCAGGACACCATGTGACACGACCTCAGCCAATCACAGACCCCGACAGTCATATGCCTGTTGTGAAGGAGCAGGTAGTGTGTGTGTGTGTGTCCGTGTCTGTGTGTGTGTTCTTACGCAGTGCGGGCAGCTCCAGGTTCCCTCGGGGGCCTTCTCCATGTCGGGGTCCAGGCAGACCATGTGGTACGCCCGGGGACACGTGTCACACAGGATGATCTCGCCGCCCTGCTGGCACACCTCGCAGTAGTCCTGGTGGTCCGTCTCGTAGCCGTCGCCCTCCTCCGCTTCTGGAGAGAGAGAGACGGGGTGAGGGGGGGCTCCCAACGCTACACCTGGACCCTCCACCCACTAGCACTGGCATGCTAACACCTGAGCACTGCAGAGCACTGGCAGGCTTAGTAACACCTTAGCATGGCAGAGAATAGCACGCTGGCACCTTAGCACTGCAGAGAATAGCACGCTAGCATGCTAACACTTTACCATTGCAGAGAATAGCACGCTAGCATGCCAACACCTTACCATTGCAGAGAATAGCACGCTAGCATGCTAACACCTTAGCATTGCAGAGAATAATACGCCAGCATGCTAACACGTAACCATTGCAAACTACCTCAAATGGAACGCACCCTCTGAACACAGGAAGCGTATCTGTATAGATTAGTATTTTATACTCCACCTTCTCATGTTGTGCTATCCAAAACACCCCCGGAGTGCACGTGACAACAGCAGTTGTCACGTGCACGCCACAAGATGGCGTGCTGCTAATTATACCTCCTCCTGTGTCGTGAATCAGGCCCCGTGACTCAGACGCCACGGGGTGAAAACACAACACCACCTCACTGCTCCACCTCCTAGTGAACACCACCTCACTGCTCCTCCTCCTAGTGAACACCACCTCACTGCTCCACCTCCTAGTGAACACCACCTCACTGCTCCTCCTCCTAGTGAACACCACCTCACTGCTCCACCTCCTAGTGAACACCACCTCACTGCTCCACCTCCTAGTGAACACCACCTCACTGCTCCACCTCCTAGTGAACACCACCTCACTGCTCCTCCTCCTAGTGAACACCACCTCACTGCTCCTCCTCCTAGTGAACACCACCTCCCTGCACCTCCTCCTAGTGAACACCACCTCCACCTCCTAGTGAACACCACCTCACTGCTCCACCTCCTAGTGAACACCACCTCACTGCTCCTCCTCCTAGTGAACACCACCTCACTGCTCCACCTCCTAGTGAACACCACCTCACTGCTCCACCTCCTAGTGAACACCACCTCACTGCTCCACCTCCTAGTGAACACCACCTCACTGCTCCTCCTCCTAGTGAACACCACCTCCCTGCACCTCCTCCTAGTGAACACCACCTCCACCTCCTAGTGAACACCACCTCACTGCTCCACCTCCTAGTGAACACCACCTCACTGCTCCTCCTCCTAGTGAACACCACCTCACTGCTCCACCTCCTAGTGAACACCACCTCCCTGCACCTCCTCCTAGTGAACACCACCTCCACCTCCTAGTGAACACCACCTCACTGCTCCACCTCCTAGTGAACACCACCTCACTGCTCCTCCTCCTAGTGAACACCACCTCACTGCTCCACCTCCACCTCCTAGTGAACACCACCTCCCTGCACCTCCTCCTCCTCCTCCTCCATCACTAGGTAATAGCTCCCCCTAACCAGCGGCCACCAGGCGGTAGACAGAGGAGGACTGCAGACCAGACCCTGACCCGGACCAGATGAACACCAGACCTGGACCTTTGGTCCATCACCGACCAGCCCCCCCAGGGGTCCATGACAGAGACAGACCCAGGGCCTACAGGGTCTACAGGGTCTACAGGGTCTACAGGGCCTACCTTTCTTCTTCTTCGGTTTGCTCTTGGGGGTCTTCTTCTTGGAGCGCGAGGTGCGGCTGCTGGAGCCTTCCGACACGCTGTTCATACTGGTCTCATCGAAGTCGCTCTCCACGTCAGGCTCCTCCTCCTCGCTCTGGACATGCACAAAGAGACACACACACACACACACGCACACAAAGAGACACACACACACACGCACAAAGAGACACGCACACACACACACAATGGTTATGCATGTGAGGCGTTAACAGATGGAGGGAAAAACGACTGAGAGTGTGAGACAGACAGACAGACACAGGACCTACCGAGGACCTCTTCCTCTTGCTGTTGAAGCCCCCCAGCTTGATCTTGAGGGGGGCCACCTTCTTGGTCTTGGCCACGTTCTTCTTCTCGGCGGGCTTGGCGGTGGGCTTGGACTTCTTGCGGGCGTTGGGACCTGGAGAAGCCACAGTCAGTCACAGCCTCCTTCTGCACCCCACAGCGCTCAGTCCCTCCCAGACCACTGCCCAGGAGCCCGGCCCCTAGGGCCACCCACTGAGGGGCCCTCACTGAGTGCGTGTTAACGAACAGACCCCAGACCTGAAGCATCCCTCCATGCTTCTAAAAGATGACGCTGGGTAAACACTGAACCAAAGGCCCCCACCAGGACTGACCTTTGCCCTCCTTGGTCTTGGCCTTGCGGAGCGGGACCACGGGCGCGGGTGTGGGCTCGACGGGGGGCGGGGGCGGTGGCGGCGGCGGCGGCGGCGAGGGGGGCGCGGCCTCCGACACCATGGTGTCCACGGCGGCGGGCACGCTGGCGGTGGCCAGCGCGGCGTTGGCGGCGGCGGCGCCCCTCAGGGGGTTGTTGGTGCTGAACTCGCGCCACTTGGCCCCCAGGACCATCATCATCTTAGACACGGCGATCTTAGGGTTCTTAGCGGCGATGAGCGGCCTGCAGGGAGACGGGTAGAGGGAGACGGTAGAGGGGGAGACGGGGAGAGAGGGAGAGACGGACAGAGGGAGAGACGGACAGAGGGAGAGACGGACAGAGGGGGAGACGGACAGAGAGGGAGACGGACAGAGAGGGAGACGGGGAAAGAGACAGGGACAGAGAGAGAGACAGGGACAGAGAGAGAGACAGGGACAGAGAGAGAGACAGGGACAGAGAGAGAGACAGGGACAGAGAGAGAGACAGGGACAGAGAGAGAGACAGGGACAGAGAGAGAGACAGGGACAGAGAGAGAGAGAGACAGATACAGAGAGAGACACAGATACAGAGAGACAGGGACAGAGAGAGAGACAGGGACAGAGAGAGAGACAGGGACAGAGAGAGAGACAGGGACAGAGAGAGAGACAGGGACAGAGAGAGAGACAGGGACAGAGAGAGAGACAGGGACAGAGAGAGAGACAGATACAGAGAGAGACACAGATACAGAGAGACAGGGACAGAGAGAGAGACAGGGACAGAGAGAGACAGATACAGAGAGAGACAGGGACAGAGAGAGAGACAGGGACAGAGAGAGAGACAGGGACAGAGAGAGAGACAGAGAGAGACAGGGACAGAGAGAGAGACAGGGACAGAGAGAGAGACAGGGACAGAGAGAGAGACAGGGACAGAGAGAGAGACAGGGACAGAGAGAGAGAGGTGAATGTTCTATTCCTCTGCAGAAGCGCGTGTATCTGAGTGTGGTTTCCTCGTGTGCCTACAGGCGTATTTTAATATTCCCTTTACTTCAGCGGACGTTGGTTTGCAGCGACCTGCCCCCGAGGAGGGGGCCGAGGTGAGGGGTGAACCCCCAAAGGGCCGCAGGACTGAACGCGCTGGGGAATCGAACCCGCGTCCCTAGGGGCTGAGCGTGGAGGGCCCCTGTGCCCCCAGGCCGTGGCCGGGTGTGTGCGAGGCCTACCTGACGAACTGGCTGAAGGCCTTGTAGTTGGTGAGGGAGCGGTAGTCCTCCTCACTGAACAGGTGGTCGATGTCCTCCATGCCCCAGTCGTCCAGCAGCTGGGACGACGTCTTGGGCTCCTGGACACGAGACACCCAGAGCAGTCAGAACCAGAGCCCCCAGTACCAGAACCAGAGCCCCCAGAACCAGAGCCCCCAGTACCAGAACCAGAGCCCCCAGTAACAGAACCAGAGCCCCCAGAACCAGAGCCCCCAGAACCAGAACCTCCAGTACCAGAACCCCCAGAACCAGAGCCACCAGTACCAGTACCAGAGCCACCAGTACCAGAGCCCCCAGTACCAGAAGCAGAGCCCCCAGTACCAGAACCAGAACCAGAGCCCCCAGTACCAGAACCAGAGCCAGACGAACCCACAAGACCACTAACCAACACTACTAACCAGGTCATCTGACTAGTTATAACACAACGATAAATATAAAAGGGAAATCAAATAAAAAGGAGGAAAATAGATTGAAGTGATGCATATTCCTAGTGGTGCTCCAGAACCTATCCATAAACCCATCCCCGGAACACCGTGGCCATACACAAAACCTCTGTACTAACACCACCCCAACCCACACCAGATAGCACCGGAAAACACCACACCAGTGGTATACGTCTACATATGGTCTCCCGCCCACACGGCCTCCCCACGCTTCAGTGCTGCGTGTGGAGCCAGCAGCTCCCTGACTACCCCAGACGTCACGCCTCAGTGGCTGAGTCCCACCCACCACCAGAGGCCCTGATAAAGACCGGAACCCATCCGGAGTTATTACTCCCCACCCGGGTCTCACCGGCCCAGGGAGGGCAGGGGACCTCATCAATACTGATCTAATCAATCGATCAGCGTGCAGAGGGTGAGGCTAGGCCGACTTATGCTGCTAATGATGTTAGCTCTCTGCTGGCTGACAGCCACAGGGCTTCCAGAACTCTCCTTCTGGTCAAATGTTGTGGCAACAAAGACAACATGGCTGTTTATCCCATACCTGCACAGAGCTAATTAGGCCAGTTTTACTCCGACTGAACAATAGATGGGGCTAGCCAGAGCGCTACAGAGGGCTAGCCAGAGCGCTACAAAGGGCTAGCCAGAGTGCTACAAAGGGCTAGCCAGAGCGCTACAAAGGGCTAGCCAGAGCGCTACAAAGGGCTAGCCAGAGCGCTACAAAGGGCTAGCCAGAGCGCTATAGTGAGATAGCCGGAGCGCTACAAAGGGCTAGCCAGAGCACTATAGTGAGATAGCCGGAGCGCTACAGAGGGCTAGCCAGAGCGCTATAGTGAGATAGCCAGAGCGCTACAAAGGGCTAGCCAGAGCACTACAAAGGGCTAGCCAGAGCACTCTAGTGAGATAGCCAGAGCTCTACAAAAGGGCTAGCCAGAGCGCTATAGACAAATCAACGCATTAGCTCGTTAGCATCTCATGATGTCCGCTAGCAGAAGGCCGTCTATACAGATGCATCTAAAAGGCGTTTATCTAACCAAGACTGGAGAATAAAAAAATATCAAAAGGGTCAAGTTCACTGAGCATTGCGGCGCTAAGGAAGGTTGCCATGGAAACAGCATATATGCCTGACACACCAACACCCCCCCCCCCCCCCCCCCCAACCACACACACACACCCATCCTTGCATAAGTGTCATTAGGTATGATGCTTCCTATTGGTGCTGCGGCCGGGAGCCGCAGACAAAGAGCTGCGTCTGCCAGCGGGCGGTGTGCGACGGGAGCTCCACGCTGGGGCATGTAGACCGTCTGTAACCCCTCCGGCCCGCGCGTTGATAAAACCCACACCAAAAGGTACATGCTCGCCATCCTCTCCCCTGTGGCATTGATCACTTTTTGCTTTTCCACAATAAAAACCTGTTTTAAGAAAGCTCAGTTTGAGTCAGGCTTCCGTCTGCATTTCACAATAAGAGCCCCCACCGCCCCCGTTATAGAAAGGCAGAGAAAGTAGCGTTGCCCTGGTGCCCCCACCCCGGGCCACAGCGCCCGTCTGCTGTGGCCCGTCCCCCTGAGCGCTGCTGTGCTCTGTGTGGTACTACCACTCTCTGGTCTAGCTGTTACACCAACAGCCTCCTGGGGAGACACACACGGCGGGCAACGGGGGAGCTCCGGGCCCTCTGAGCCCCAACCCCGACAGGGCCCCGGCCCCCCCCCCCCGTGGGACTGCTCAGCCTCAGGGAGGTCCGGTCATGGAGCTCCTCAGAGGCCGCGTCCACTCAACCCAGCACCCGTTCACCAGTACAGAGACATGCACAATCACATACGCACAAACGCCCCAAACACACACACACACACACACACACACACACGAGGACACGTAGAGAACCACTCACACACACACACACTCACACTCACACACTCAGAACCCCCCCCGGCCCTCTTCCTCACCGAGCTGTCGTCGTCGTCGTCGTCATCCTCCTCCTCCTCAGGCTCTGGCTCGGGGTCCTTCCTCTTGGAGGAGGAGGAGCCCCCCGTGCTGCTCCTCTTCTTCTCCTTACCGCTGCTGCCCCTCTTCTTCTTCTTGCGTCCGGGCGTGTAGCTGCTGCCCTCGCTGTCCGAGCGCTGGGCGGCGGCCTCGCCCTCGGGGCCCTCCTCGCCGCGCCCCCCCGCCACCTCCATGGGCTCCGGGGAGCTGATGGCTAGCTCCTGCTCAGAGGGGGGGAGGGGGTCAGACCCGGTCACTCTACGGGCATTACCGGCCCTAATCTGGCCCCCTGCATTACACCAGTGCATAACCAATACCCACAATGCACTGTCAAAGACGTGCACCACTAGAGTGCACGTACGTCCGCACTATAGGTCATGATGCGTGGCGTGTTTCGGTTTCCATCTGCTGGGGCTCCCAGTAGACGTCCAGCCCGTGAACACTGGTTTATACCAGCGCACACGCCAGGGGACCCCAGCTCATACTAGCAGCCCGGTTCCTCGCCTTACTGGTTCCCTCAATGGGGACGAGGGAACGCTGAGACGACTTCAGACCATGCCTTGGGTATCTCTGTATGTAAACCATTTGTACGGTATTCTAATGAGCCTTCTCTTTGCTTTTTCTGCTGCTGAGCCACCTGAACCCAGAGTGATAAAGTAGCATCTTAATTCTCTTTACGGGATAACCCTTGCAGGTTCTACAATACCAGAACCAGCTGCGATGTTTAGCCCAGAAAGAGAACAGGTGGTGGAGTATCTCTGGGCCCAGCCGCGGCCGCTTAGAACACAGGCCTCCAGGACGCGTTCTGTGTGGACTAGAGAACCCAGGCCTCCAGGACCCGTTCAGTGTGGACTAGAGAACCCAGGCCTCCAGGACGCGTTCTGTGTGGACTAGAGAACCCAGGCCTCCAGGACCCGTTCTGTGTGGACTAGAGGACACAGGCCTCCAGGACCCGTTCAGTGTGGACTAGAGGACAGACCGGCGTGTGTGCAGAGGGAGGCCGGACCGCAGCAGACCCTTACCTCACGGCGCGACCGGCGCTTGCTGCTCTTGCTCTCGCGGCTCTTCTTGGCCTTCTTCTTCTTCTTCACTTTGGGCGTCTCGGTCTCCGAGAGCTCCTCGTCGTCGTCTGGATGGGGAGGAGCAGTACTCAGCATCGTGTAGCGTCGTAGCCTAGATAGCTTTAGAACTTAGCATCGAGTCGCATCATATCCTAGTTAGCTTAAGTACATCTTGGTGTAGCATCTTATCCTTACTATCTTTGTTGTGTACAGGGAATGGGTTAACGTAGTCATGGTTAGTTCATGGCACCTGGTTCTATGCACAGCATTACTGTACCGACAGCGATATATTTTTGTTTCTCTTTCCTCTGACAAATGTTGTCCAATGCGGTTACCCCTGGATAAAAGCGTCTGCTAAATGCCCTAAATGAAAAAGCTTTGTTTGTAAAGCACTTTACCACAAGCAGGGAGGAAACGCTCTAAACGGTAAGATATATGACATTAAGTAAAAAGAGGAGGCACAGGTTAACATAAAGGAGCTGAAACTAGTTTCAGTGGTCATGGGGTCGAGATGTCATATCAGGATGAATCCCTTTGTCGTGAGGCTGTTTGGATAGGGTTAGGAGGACAGGATCCCAGTTTACTGGTGTTTACTGTCGTTTAAAGGGCTTGGGAGGGTGATGGAAATTACTGTAGAAGTCATATGATGGGGACACTGGGAAAGTAAGGCAAACTAATTCAAAAACACCACAAAACACATGGATACCGAATAACAAAGCTAGGCGAGTTTCACCAGAGAGTTGAGCCACTGTTTACTTTGAGCCTGTCTGCTCACACGGGTAAAAGGGAAAACTACAACCGGGTATCAACGTGTTGGAGCCCGTGTTTACACTAGAGCCCCATCACCTGACGGAATCTGAACCAGCAACCCTCTGGCGGGGTCTGAACCAGTATACCCAGTGCGGTTTTCTATTTTCGACGTCCCCTGGTTTTAACCGTGTGAAGTCACGTGCACCGCGGGCACTTTGTGTTCCAAAATGGTTCGTGTGCGCGCGTGCACGCCGCCGCTAAATAAACAGTAAACAACGAACTACCCCAACCGCCGCACCGCAAATACGTTAAACGTAAGGCTAAAAATCGAAAGAGCCACGAAAAATGTGCTTTTAAAAACACGTTACTTAGAGCCAATACGGATGGAAAGGGCCGGTGATGAGGAG
>NC_044069.1:709346-769346 GCF_902167405.1 Gadus morhua
TCTCTCTCTCTCTCTCTCTCTCTCTCTCTCTCTCTCTCTCTCTCTCCCTCTCTCTCTCTGTCTCTGTCTCTGTCTGTCTCTTTCTCTCTCTCTCTCTCTCTCTCTCTCTCTCTCTCTCTCTCTCTCTCTCTCTCTCTCTCTCTCTCTCTCTCTCTCTCTCTCTCTCTCTCTCTCTCTTCCCCCCCCCCCCCTCTCTCTCTCTCTCTCTCTCTCTTCTTTAAAGTATAGCATGATAAACCATGAAAAGACTTTTAAGATCTCCCATAGTTAGATAAGCACATTCATTATTGTAATTGTATATAAAATACCTATTGATGGTTCATCTTTGTATAATTTCAGACTTCACCAGTTTTGGTCATCAGGACTCTGATGTCATTTTTGTCATAATCCTGATTTACAACCTGATTTAAAGCAGATTTTATATTTTATTCATAATAACCAAGAGGTCTGTGGGATAATGTTGCATGTTGTAAATGACTTTAAACTGAAACTTGATTTTTTTGTGTTCTGTTGGGAACCAAATGGCCGCAGAACATGTTTAGTTATTAAAGATACGTGCTCACCTGTTGATGAAAGTCTGCTGCTTCTATGGTTTTAGTCCTTTGTTTTCGTGTTTATTGTGTACATGTGAGGGACTATTTTTCTGTCTTATTTGTTAATGAAGCATAATTGCAATAAACAACTCGGTGGATCCAACTGAATGTTCTCGTGTGTTCAGTCGATGATTTCTCGTTTTATTAGTGAATAATAAGTCCATAAGTGCCTTAAGAATAATAATATATTAAGTAAGGAATAATCACCGGGAGGCCGGGCAATAAACAGTTTGATATGCCCGGCTCGTGGACGGCTTACCGCCCGAGACGAAGTCGAGGGCGGTAACCTTCCGCGAGCCGGGCATATCAAACTGTTTATTGCCCTGCCTTGAGGTGATTATTCCGTTTATTCTACTTCGCGCCGGCCAACATAATAAAACAATTCATATACTTTAATAATTAGCCTTTTTCTTATTCGTATTGCATGCTTATTAAATGTATGCTCTGTTTAAGTTCATCTCCCTCGAAAAGTAGTTCCCTTTAGAACTACGGTGAATAACGTTAGCTCAACTGTAGGTAACGCGTTTCTATAGCAACCACACAAGGTTGCAACTGATCACTAGTTTAACAACGTAGTTGTTGCATTCGTATCAAGTCAGCTTTAATGACGATCGATCAAACATGCACTCCTTGGTTTATTTTTACAACGGACCTCATGTTTGAAATGTATGTGATAGAAAACGATACAAGCGGCGTATTGATCTACTGTGCTCAGTCAGCAGCAAGTAGAACCGACAAATCAGCGGGCAATATGCCGGATTAATGCACCCCTCCCAGCCAATCAGAATCGAGCATTCTTAAATGAAGTAGAATAAGTAAGGAATAATCACCGAGAGGCCGGGCAATAAACAGTTTGATATGCCCGGCTCGTGGACGGCTTACCGCCCGAGACGACGTCGAGGGCGGTAACCTTCCGCGAGCCGGGCATATCAAACTGTTTATTGCCCTGCCTTGAGGTGATTATTCCGTTTATTCTACTTCGCGCCGGCCAATATAATAAAACAATTCAAATACTTTAATAATTAGTCTTTTTCTTATTCGTATTGCATGCTTATTAAATGTATACTCTGTTTAAGTTCATCTCCCTCGAAAAGTAGTTCCCTTTAGAACTACGGTGAATAACGTTAGCTCAGCTGTAGGTAACTCGTTTTTATAGCAACCACACAAGGCTGGATCTGATCACTAGTTTAATAACGTAGTTGCTACATTCGTATCAAGTCAGCTTTAATGACGATCGATCAAACACGCACTCCTTGGTTTATTTTTTACTATGGACCTCATGTTGGAAATGTATGTGATAGAAAACGATACAAGCGGCGTATTGATCTACTGTGCTCAGTCAGCAGCAAGTAGAACCGACAAGTCAGCGGGCAATATGCCGGATTAATGCACCCCTCCCAGCCAATCAGAATCGAGCATTCTTAAATGAAGTAGAATAATCAGAAATGATTAATGGAACAACAAATGTTTGTCCGATATTATTCTTGGACCTCCTCCCTTGGATTTGGTTGTCTGTGTGGGGGGGAGGGGGGGGGGGGGGGCTCAGTCTCTCTGTGTCGGTTGTAGAAAGAAACCATAGACAGACGGCCGGACACACACACACACACACTCTCTCTCTCTCTCTCTCTCTCTCTCTCTCTCTCTCTCTCTCTCTCTCTCTCTCTCTCTCTCTCCTCTCTCTCTCTCTCTCTCTCTCTCTCTCTCTCTCTCTCTCTCTCTCTCTCTCTCTCTCTCTCTCTCTCTCTCTCTCTCTCTCTCTCTCTCTCTCTCTCTCTCTCTCTCTCTCTCTCTCTCTCTCTCTCTCTCTCTCTCTCTCCCCATCTCTCCATCTCTATTATTGTGCAATTGTTCAGTTAAAGGCTGTAGATAAAACACAATGAGATAGACTACATGTCTCGTACGTGCCGTCACGCTCCTGTAACTAGCGTGGACAAGACCGCCAATCTCCCCTCCGGCATGACTGTAACTCTCCACATGCCCAAACTTATAATGGTTGTCCCCTCTTTGGATGCTTTTATCCTCCACTTGGAAAAAACCTAACATTATCAAACTTCTTCACGAAAATGTTAGTTTTCTTTGCATGAAAAATTATCATTTAAATCCACAAACATCATATGTGTAACCCGGGGCATATAAAGACTGGGACCAGAAAATAATGACTTTCTCTCCATTGAAACCCTTTCATATTCTTCAATCTCATTGGTCCCATGGGCTCTACCGGAAGGGGCGTGGCTTCGCCACTCCGTAGGTCCATGACTAGCCCTAGGCTAACGTCCTGCCCAACACTTTACCCGGGATAACGTCAAACTGTTGCCGTGTTAACGGGACTAAACACCAACCGCCGCAGTGTGGGCAGCTGGGGCTGGGGGAGGGCTGCGGGGGGACGGGGCGCGCCACCCCTCCTCGTCCCAGCCGCCGGCGTGGCCGTCGACGGGCCAGACGTCGGAGGGCGGCGGAGGACGGGGTCCCCGAACGGCGCTCCAACGGCCCCCTACGACGGATCAGGTGGGGGCCCCGAAGGAGGCGGTCCCCGACCACACCCCCAGGGCTCCTGCTGACTCTGGGGTCTGGCAGACGAGGGCCTTCGCTAAGGATTCTGGGGGTTCTCCTGTTCTAGGGGGTGGGACCGTTTCGGGGCCCCCCTGGGTCATTAGTGGTTGGTAAACTAATCAGGGTTCATGGGTTGGGGTTTATCGATGTCGGGGTGTGTTGGTGACTCTTGTGTTCATGTTGTGTTCATTGCACCATTACTGAAAGTGTTAGTGTGGTTGAATGGTGGCGTGTGTTCTAGTGTGTACCGTGCTGGTGTTATTAAAGGCAGCTCCGTTGTCCAGCGGTGTATGGGGCGCGGAGCTGCGGCCGACTGCTAAACCTGGGCTCCCGTCTCGTCCTTCACCTGCTGCTCGCCACAATGTGATTGTTGAAGTTAAACGGATTGAATTATGGAACATGATTGTCTAGTGGGCTCATGTTTAAAAGGATTATGGTGGGATGTTATTATTTAAATGAGAAGTTAATATTATATATTTATATTTAGAACTAAGTTTAAGTAAAAAAAACTGAATAACATTAAGAATGATAAAAAGTAGGAGAATTTATTTTACACTTTGATTAATTTAAGGGAAATAAGGCAATTGTTAAAAAAAAATTCACATCTCGAGGTCTGTGCCTTCCTGTGTTCAGCACTTGGGTCCCCACGTCCTGTTCCATAACAAAAACCTTCAATGGCCGCCTGTTCCTTCTCCCTTTAAACCCTTTATTTATTATAGATATTTGTTTACCATGATTTATTGTGTGTGTGTGTGTGTGTGTGTGTGTGTGTGTGTGTGTGTGTGTGTGTGTGTGTGTGTGTGTGTGTGTGTGTGTGTGTGTGTGTGTGTGTGTGTGAGACACACAACACATCCCTTTTATTTTATTTATTTATTGATCGTGGTATCACTTGCATTGATTGATTGATTTATTCACTAGATGTGTAACTTGTGTTGACCCGTCCGCTGTGGGGGGGCCCTCTAGGAGCTAGAGCATGAGAGAGAGAGAGAGAGAGAGAGAGAGAGAGAGAGAGAGAGAGAGAGAGAGAGAGAGAGAGAGAGAGAGAGAGAGAGAGAGAGAGAGAGAGAGAGAGAGAGAGAGAGAGAGAGAGAGAGAGAGTAGAAAAGCAGAATTACCTCGTGGTGACGGACTATTACTCAAGGGACCTCGAAATAGCTCATCTCTCTTCAACGTCCAGCATACAAGTCATCAACAGGCTCAAAGCAGGCTCAATGTTCCTGAGATGGGGGATACCACTCCAACCGGTGAGTGACAACATTCACATCCGGTGAGGTCAAAGACTTTAGTGAGAAGTCTGGTTCTGCCCCTACTACAACTAGCCCTCACCGCCCCCAGGCGACCGGCGCAGCAGAACGGGCTGGAGGGGTGGAACCGGGTACAGAGGTCGTACCCGGTTCCACCCCTTCCACCCCTTCACCAGGGCCTGGTCTTGGTCCTGGTCCAACAGGTCCTGGTCCACCGGGTCCTGGTCCACCTGGTCCTGGTCTACCGGGTCCTGGTCCTTTACTTGGTCCTTGTCCAGCGGGTCCTGGTCTTGGTCCTGGTCCACCGGGTCCTGGTCCTGGTCCACCTGGTCCTGGTCCTGGTCTACTTGGTCCTGGTCCTGGTCCACCTGGTCCTGGTCCTGGTACACCGGGTCCTGGTCCTGGTCTACCGGGTCCTGGTCCTGGTCCACCGGGTCCTGGTCCTGGTCCTGGTCCACCGGGTTCTGGTCCACCGGGTCCTGGTCCTGGTCCTTGTCTACTGGGTCTTGGTCCTGGTCTACCGGGTCCTGGTCCTGGTCCTGGTCCACCTGGTCCTGGTCCTGGACCTGGTCTATATATGTGTATCTGTGGTGTGTGCCTGCATATGGTGTGAATCTATATGGTGTATTGGTGTATGTCTGTATGGTGTGTGTGTGTGTCTGTGTGTGTTAACGTGTGTGGTGGTGGGCGATGACTCCAGCTAACCAGTGAATGAGTCTCTCTGGTCTCTTTGATGAAAGCTTCCTTCTCACTCCTCAAAGGGCCGTTCAGGATACTGTCAAGTTATGGTTGCTATGGAGACGGTATCTCGCAGAGCGCACAGAGAGCAGATGTTCTCTTGTGGAAACATCGCCCTCTGCTGTCCACATCCGCTCACTACACACACATGGACGCAAGATCACACGTGACTTGCTTTTCACCAACTTGACATCACACAGTAGTAACACACACACACACACACACACACACACACACACACACACACACACACACACACACACACACACACACACACACACACACACACACACACACACACACACACACCACACAGTAAGGTGAATTGAATGAAGACTTTCTTCGTTTTGAAGTATGAATTTAAATCTGTCAAATCAGACTCGTCATTTTAATCAAAATGAGGGAGGTCATTTAAGATCAAACACAGAGCTTAAACAGACTTTCACTATAACCAAGGCGACCAGAGGAGGTCGAACCTGGGTTGAGTTTTACTATTTAGCTCACCTGCGCAGCTCTCACGCCATGTGGTTTTCTTAATTGGTTCATTGGTTGCGTCTGGTGCATTTCACATAAGAGGGAAACGGACAATACATTTTTGTCCTCCACTGTTTGGCAGTTTATGGTCTCCCAAAAACGGTATGTTGTTGTGTTCTCAGAAATTAGAACGTGTGTGTAATGTTCTGTTGAGCTCTGTTGTGACTTATTTGTCATCTCTTCCTGTTTCACAGGTTAAAGACTTTTTGAAGTAAAGAGGAGCATCTCATCTGGACCTGATGTGAGTAGAATTGTGTAGCAAAGCACAACTGCATTGACTTGTATGTTGAATATAAATCACTGATAATGTGTGAAGGAAATCAGGGATTGTGGAGGTTTAACTCTCATTTGAAATTAAATAATGATTTTACCTGAAAGTAACATTTTAGAGACCATACATTCAAACTTCTCAAAGTAAGAAGTAATCACTCTTGAATTACAGTCAAATAATTATTATAACTTATTTATCTTAAACATTATTTAAAAGTTTGGATGATCCCATAAGCCCTGAATTTGTATTGGCATTAATTTATCTGATTTAATGGCAATAGTAGAAGTTAAACCTTGGGACAGTGCCCAAGTTTGGGGACAATAATAAGTAAACTGTTTGTTCCTTCAAAGGTCTATCATGGATATCTAACTGCAGTACTCTGAGTATCCCAACTTTAACATGAAGATGAACTGCGAACTGTAAGTCATTAGTTTCTCATTTCTCTTGGGCACATTGATGTATGTTGGCTTCCTGGTGAGTTAACCCGTTAGTTGAAGGTTGATCTGATTAGTAAGGATCTTTTATTGGTTCATGGGTTACTTAGGCGTTTGGTTTATGTTGGTTTTAATGGTTTGTTAAAATGGTTTCAGGTTCCAAGTTATTGTTGTAAGCTGGAGTAATGGGTTAGGTTCTGAGGTCTTCAGTCTTCTTTCCACCTACTCTCCTGAGCTCTGCATCTTCATCAAATGAGTGTTTCTTTACTGAGGAGGGTGTGGTCTGAGTGAGCAGAGGTGCATACTGGGTTACAGAGCTGTCTGAAGTCTACAGGTCTGTAGACATGCCCCCTCAGGGGAAACCGAGTGTTTGAGAAACCGTCGTGACGTCAGTTACATGGACTGGAATGTTTTTTTAAGATGGAGACAGGGATGCAGAAGGAGAAACACCAGGGGGAGATGAGGGGGCTCCTCATCTCAACGACTAAAACACAACTTCAGTCTGACACAGAGAACCATGGAACACGTTCAACAGTCCCCTCCAGGCATCGTGACTCCTCAGGAACAGTTTCATTTCAGAGAGGGTCTCATTTGGGGCCATTCCAAGATGGATCCTGCTCCTCAAGAGCCACCCCCCTCCACTGGGTGGTCTTCTGAACAGATGACGTCCTTCCTGTCCTCAGGCTGACTAAAGCTGCACTGTTTGCATCTGTGAAGGCCCCTCAATCACTAAACCACTGGACTACAAACACATGACTTCAGAGACGTTGAAACAGCGTGAATGGAGACACCAAGCATAATCCATCACCAATGTGGGACGCCACTGAAGAATGTTGTGCATAATTTACGTCTCTGGAGATATTGGTGGTTCTGTTCTGGGTGCCCTGACAGAAGAGCTGGGGGTGGATGATGGAATGGTATTTGGCATGAGGTTTTTACCCTGCAGGAGTGTTTGGTCTTTTATGGCTCAGTGGTGTGTGTGGGTTTGACATGAGATGGAAGATTTTTGAGCATCGCTAGGCTTCTACTGTGTGTGTGTGTGTGTGTGTGTGTCCCACTCACACCCAGCACGGGGTTCTACGTGTGTTTCCTTGGTTCTGCGTCCTGCTTGCTTTGTCATTGATAATTTTCATACGGGGGTCTGTGTGATTGGCTTGGTGTATTGGAATGGTCAATTAATTCATACCTGCTGGAAGGCCACACGTTTACTTGAGGCCTCCAGGAGACATGAAGAGCCCTGAGCGACGCTCCGGAGCGATATCCAACACACTGGGCAGGAAGGAGAGTATCCAAATCAAGTGTAAAAGGATGCAAGCGGCGTGTTCAGATCAGTGACTTCATACTAAGACTACAGCAATCAGGATCAATGGAGGATGGACACCTAAAGGCATTCCACAAGGACTCTGAAGTTGGAAAGGAACCTCAATGGATGTTCAAGATGACCTTCAGACCTGTAATGAGGCGGATCTTCCTACCTGGCTGGATTGATGGAGAGCCCTGTGGATCTTGTCTTGCTCTCAGTTGAACGTCTTCTCAGGCTGAACTGTATTTGCTGTACCGGACTAGCTGAACGATCGGTTCCCTTAAATCAGAACCCATCGGGGAACTCCAACTAGTGCGCTCTTCAAGCTGAAGTTGTGCTCTTCAGCTGAGGAGGCAAGGAAACCTTCACTGGGGCTACAATGTGTATAGAGGCGAACGTTTCAAAGTGTTCCATGGTACTCTGATGAAGACCGTTGTTGTGTTTCACTGGCTGAGAGGAAGAACCCTCACATCTTCCTCTTGGACTTTATCCTTTGAGAATCCTGGTGCCATCTTGAAGGATATTCGAGCTCATGTAACTGATGTCACGACAGATTCTCAAACACTTGGTTTCTCCTGAGGGGCGTGTCTATAGAACTGAAGACTTCAGACAGCACTGTATCCCAGCACGCATCTCTGCTCACTCAGACCCCACCCTCATGAGTAGGATGCAACACTATAGCGATGGAGAAGTAGAGATTTTTAAGTAAAGAGGGAGCAGACAAAGATTGCAAGAACACAATTGCAATTTAAGTCTTTAAATCTTTAAACCATGAAGATGGTTGTATAGTTCAGGAATTGGGCTTAATTTTATTATGGGCAGTCCTTTCGCTCAAATGCCCACTTCTCACCGGACCTGTACATGTGTTGGTTGGCTGGCATGTTTTGCTGTTGGTAATGAGGCGGTCAGGGTGACAATGCTTGGCTATGGTCGGCTCTCTGTGAGCTCACTGTTTAGATTTGATCTGTATGGTTTGTACCCTGAATATCGAGATAATTGTTGTTTTTAATTTTAAAATGAATTGAATTATTCCATTGTTTTTAGGCAAGGATTTGAGGCTTTAAATTGTTGTGGAACGTACATGGTAGTTCGGTTATTCGTACGGTTTTGAGTGATATAACTTGTACACACTGGGTGCATAATAATGTAAAGGTACACTGAATAGCAGTAATGACCAACAGCAACAAACAGATCACATCAAGGTAAGTCTGTTGGCTGTGTTTTTATGAAGACCATCGCTGGACTTCAGGATCTTCCTCCGTTCAGCTCAAGGTGAGGCGCTGGTTCTGTTTTTTCTTTGGTTGGTTCCGGCCGGAATGTTTGGATTCCAGTCAGACGGTTTGTGCTTCCCGCCGTGGAAGGTTCTGAGTGCGTTCACTTGATTTAGTCTCAATGGTTAGCATAAAACGTTGTAGTCTTGACAACCATAAGAACCCACGTGGCCGTTAGTTGGACGTGAATCCCCTGAGGGTATCTGGTGGAACGTTCTAGATGTATTTGCGTATCTTCGAGCCGTTGCCAACAAACTATTTTTCAGTCGGTTTCCATTAGGAATTGTTGCCCCTTATCTAAACTAATTACTTTTGATATTGAATACACCCTGACGCGTACATCGTACAATATGTTGATAATTTCCGACTGTTGCGCCGACTTTAACCACGTTGACGGGACTCTCGCTGCGTACAAAACAGCGTTCTACTTGCGGGCCCATTTCTGATCATCAGTGAAGGCTGAAGATCATTTCAAGGTGGATGACAATTTGGCATTTCTTCAACGGAACCCTGCACCTGAATATGGCTGAGTATATTTGATTTAATATCGATACTGCTTAGTGTTCTTTGTTACTTCAGCTTTCATACGTTCTAAATATCTGGCGTCAATAATTGCCACAGAAATAAAACCCTACCCAATGGAATGAAGTTGAACAACGACTTTGGTGCTTAGTTACCAACTGGATAATAACGAACCTAAAATAATGTCCGTCTTTCCCACATGTTACAGTAGAAGAAACTCTAGAACTGTACAAGGTTAAAAAGGTGACATGTAGTTTGTCCCATGGTGTCTGCCTCCTCACCCAGAGCCAGACCTCCACCTCCTCACCCAGAGCCAGACCTCCACCTCCTCACCCAGAGCCAGACCTCCACCTCCTCACCCAGAGCCAGACCTCCACCTCCTCACCCAGAGCCAGACCTCCACCTCCTCACCCAGAGCCAGACCTCCTCCGCCTGTTAGAAGTCCTCCAGAACAGGTCAGTGCTCTGGTGTGTGAGTCAGTTTCAATGCATGGGCTGAACCACCTCTTTAAACGTGTGGACTGCTCCGTCTTCATTCCCAAAACGGGATGCTAATGTCTGATCTCTCCAGTCTTTTCTAGCCTAGAGTTATAAAATAATAGTTAAATTAATTGTGTAAATCGGTTTCGGGGTCAAATAAGTTTATTGTTGGGCAAATGCTGATGTAAACCTGCTCCTGTACCTGAAAGGCGAGGCTGAGAGACCGTCTTGTGGTGCCAGGATGGACCGGAGGCTGGAGACCAGGGGCCTGCAGCACCGGACCAGAGGGTAACCATCACCATTCTCATCTGAAATCCTCAGTAGTTAAGGTCTGGTTTTGATCATCTAATGACTTTAAATCTGTGCCAAGCTGTGATTTTAGTTAATTCATAACGGGGTTATGTAGGAGTCGTATGAGCCATTATTGTTACGAGTGCTGCTACGACCGTAGTGGATGAAGGTGGAGGCCCTGCCTGGTGGAGGAGCTGATGGAGGCCCTGCCTGGTGGAGGAGCTGATGGAGGCCCTGCCTGGTGGAGGATTCCTGTCGTTGGGTAGATGGAGCCTGACTCTGAAGTGATCATCACACTCAGTGCCACTTAGCGTAGAATACTGCTACCACAAACTACCGGCGTTTGTTAATATACCAGTCAACTACATCTGTTTTACCACACATTAAAGCTAGACTTCCGCTGTTTGTTCCAGACCATGAATCTGTCTGAAGAGAGCTGGTGGAGGAGCTGAGAAGCTGTAAGACGATTAGGAATTGACCTACAAGGATTCCTCGTAAGTTTGTAATTACTTGACATGGTTAACTTGAAATGGGCAAAATACAGCTGTTACTTTGACATTTGTCAAACAACCACGTGTTTCTGGAGCGGAGGCGAGCTGGTAGGGGAGCCGTGAATCTGGAGGATGACCATCACTCTATCAACTTGGTTTGTACGTTTTTATTAACATAACAAAGTGGAAATAGAGGGCTTGAAAATAAGACAAACTATATGTTTGTTACCAGACGTTGGGGCCAGATTTGAGCTGTTTGTTCCAGACCAGCAGCTGGTTGCACCAGCAGAACGTAAGGTCCCACTTAGGCTACGTTGAACGTAAATCACCCAAACATTCGACTTTACACTCTGCTAAAAAAATAGCAGTTGCACCAAGCAGAAAGTTTCAACGTAACACTAAGTTATAACTTATCTTTTACACCTCCCCTCTAGCTGGTGTAAGTTCCATACTAACGATAAAGAACCGTTAAAAGAAAAAAACTTAAAAAGATTTCAACACTAATGCAGGGTAAAGATGGCTATTCGTTTTGAGCAATGGGAAGAGGAGTTTCAACGCGGTTTGCGCCGGGAACGGATTGTCCGTGACCGTATCGATCCATTTCTTTATTATGATGATGTTGAATTATATGCGCGATTTCGGTTTTGCCGGGCGGAATATTATATTTATTTATTTATTATAAAATCCGCCATCAAATAGCTTAACCTCACGCCTATACCGTCCACGCAAATTTTAGAGAATAAATGACTGAAACTGTTTTGTTTGCCCTCTCATTTTGGTGCTAACGCGTCTTCACTCGGATAAGGTGGAAGTTTGCCGGTATTTCCTGTTTACATTTTTACCTGTCAATGATTGGCTTGAAATTATCGAAACGTCATTAAAAGCGACACTAGTACAATTTACGCACTACCAGTAACGTTACAACTTAAGTTATGGTGGTGCAACCAAAATTTAGAACACCTTTAGTTTGACACTAGCTACGTCGAGCGTAGGGTTACGGCGGACTTTACACCCGAACTTACGATCGGCTTTACGTTCTGCTGGTGCAACCGACTGCAGGACTCTGGCTGAGGAGCGCTGATGGGAGGAGCCAAGACTCTGGAGGACGACATCACTCTACCAACAAGGATCCAAGTCAGTTTGCATAAAGTAAAGTGTGGACTTGCTGTAACACAGGATTAGTTTGTCCAGCAGTTAAGTTAAGGCATACTACTGTGGTTGGTTACCAGACAAACTACAGCTGCTACTTTGTTACGCGTAATTAGAGGCCAACTACTCATGTGTTTGTGACCTTACATTAGAGCCAAACTACTAATGTGTTTGTTACCTTACATTAGAGACAAATTACGTTTGTAACCAGACCAGGAATCTGGATTACTGACGGAGAAGCCATAGATCTGGAAGGCAAATCCTGAGGACGACCAGGACTCTACCATCAAGGATTCCTCGTAAGTTTGCATTATCTGGACCTGGTGGACCAGGTAGGGGGTTGGGGGTTCAACTCTCAGACCTTTGCTGCCTGGTTCAAGTCCTCAGAATACAGTGATGCGTCCTAAATCCTGCCTACTCCTTAATGACTTATCTTTGGTTCAGATAATGTTGCATCTTTTGAATATTGAACCTAATCCATGTCCTTGTTTGCTCCAGGCAGACACACCAGAGCTGAACCCCACCTATTCCTGCTGGTCCCGTCTCCTCAGTTCATGTTAGCCTCGTCTTCCAGAAGACCTGCTGAACTCAGCGGTCAGATCCTGATGGATCATTGACCTCCAGTGGGAGTGATCTTCTTGACCCCACATGTACCCGTGTGCTTCCACACGCCTTACCCTCACGTCTGTCACTAACCGCACTACTTCACTAATCTCTAATCCTTCCCTTCTTCTTCCTTCTCCGTGGTTCGAACTTTTACTCTGAAGGAGTGTCTTCTTGAACCTTTACACTGAAGGACCGTCTTCCTGCCCTCAGAGGGTTCAGTGTTAGGGTTGAGAGTCAGGGTTTAGAGTCAGGGACAGAGCTGGTTAGGGAGGACTGGTTTTACACAAACCTCTTCACTTGCTTTTGTGAATGGTGGTGACATTTTGAAATGATTAATTTGGGAAAATGTTTTCCTCTGCTTTCCTTTACAAAAGTATGTATTCAACTTCTGTCAAGTGTTTTTGTTTATACTGTATATTAAAATCCTACATTGACTTCTGCATGTTTGGTGCGTTTCATTGATTGTCCTTTAATTTGGTTAATCTCATTTTCGTCCGCTTATCCGGGGTCGGGTCGCGGGGGGAGCAGCTCAAGCAGGGGGCCCCAGACTTCCCTTTCCCGGGCCACATTGACCAGCTCTGACGGGGGGATCCCGAGGCGTTCCCAGGCCAGTGTTGAGTTATAATCTCTCCACCTAGTCCTGGGTCTTCCCCGAGGTCTCCTCCCCACTGGACGTGCCTGAAACACCTCCCAAGGAAGGCGCCCAGTGGGCATCCTTACCAGATGCCCGAACCACCTCAGCTGACTCCTTAGAAAGGAGTCAGCTGAGGTGGTTCGGCCATGACTCTTAGCAGGAAACCGATGGATTGCTTACTCCGGGTAGGAAATGAGTCCTTAGCCCAAGTGAAGGAGTTCAAGTACCTCGGGTTCTTGTTCGCGAGTGAGGGTACTATGGAGCGTGAGATTGGCCGGAGAATCGGAGCAGCAAGGGCGGTATTGCGTTCGCTTTACCGCACCGTTGTAACGAAAAGAGAGCTGAGCCGCAAGGCAAAGCTCTCGATCTACCGGTCGATCTTCGTTCCTATCCTCACCTATGGTCATGAGGGCTGGGTGATGACCGAAAGGACGAGATCGCGGGTACAAGCGGCCGAGATGAGTTTTCTCAGAAGGGTTGCTGGCGTCTCCCTTAGGGATAGGGTGAGAAGTTCGGCCATCCGTAAGGAACTCGGATTAGAGCCGCTTCTCCTTTACTTAGAAACTGACCTCCATTAACTTGGTTAATGTCAAGCTAAACTCCTGCAATACATTTAATATACATGATGGATGCTATTCAGCATTGTTCACATAGTCCATTTTGTAAAAATACAAACATCCATAATACTACTAAATTCAAGCCTATTCATGTATTTAACCATGTATATACTGCCCCCGCAGGCCATTCTCTGCTACAACACGTTAAAACCACCGACCCGGTCTCGCATCGATGTACTATAGCGTCGTTGGTTCAAACGGAAAATGTAGTTTGGTGTGAGACTGTCGTCCAAACTGTCCAGCAGAGGGAGCTGTCATACACCTAAATTAATTACACAGGATTGTGTGTGTTTATTTACATTTTAAAAAGTTCATGTGCTGGTCCAGGATTGGTAGAAACGTATTAATCGAAAGAAATAAAAGCCCAGTGAACCAGATCTGAGGTCAGCTGCCGTCAGATTGTGGATCATGAATGTATTGAATGAACGAGGTCTGAGCTAAACTTTAACCACCTGGAACTTTGTGCGTTTCCTGGAGCTCAGAGGACGGCAGGACATGCGTTTACCTGGTTGATGAGGCCCTGAACGCAGACCCTGAACCCAGAACCTAAACACAGACCCTGAACCCAGAACCCAGGGGCGTCGCTATGCTGTTTTATCAGGGGCTAAAGCGCTGGATATTATTTAATTAGCCCCGAATATAATTTTTGGGTAAAATAAATGAAATAAAGTAAAAATATTTATAAGTAGACTAGTCTAGATAGTCCTTCTGGCAAGAGAATAAACAGTTTAAAAACATAATCTGTTTACCACCTCAAGTGAATTAACCTCTCCTAATATCCCCAGTCAGATCTGTGTGTGTGTGTGAGCTTGGCTGACGATCCCTTTCTCCTCCATGTCGCGGTTCATGGACTTCAGAGAGTCAAGCCCGAAGTTCCTTTCCCCAAATTCTTCTCAACCATGGCCGAGATAACCCCCACTACAAGTCTTTACTTGTTGTGGAAGTACCAGAGACGTCAGACGCAGTCTTTATGATTCATATCATCCGAGGTGGACAGAGCCTTTGGCCTTGATATTAGATATTAGATATAATATTATATAAATAGTATAAATACCCATGTATATTATTATTATATTATATTATATAGATATAGAGCTCCAGGGCCAAGTTTCCCGAAAGCATCGTTAGCCTAAGTGGATCGTAACTGCACAAGGTGTTTTTTTTACAATTTACTTGTTACCAACTTACCATTGGGTTGTATCTAGGCAACAAACGGAGAGGACGCTGGCGCTGTCTGTTCGCCGCTTTTCCAAGCAATTTTTGGGCCAATTTTGGCCAATTTTACTTAAAGGTCCCATGACATGAAAATCTCACTTTGTGAGGTTTTCTAACATAAATATGAGTTCCCCTAGCCTGCCTATGGTCCCCCAGTGGCTAAAACTTGCGTTTGGTGTAAAACGAGCACTAGCTGTTCTGCTCGCCTTTGAAAAAACGGAGGCTCAAGCGCGCTGATTTGGAATGTCTGTGCTCATGACGTCATGAGGAATCTCGGCTCCTCCCCTTACTCTGCCTGGCCCGCCCAGAGACGTTGGCCCGCCAATGAGACTCGACCGTGCGAGCGCCACATGTGTGTGTGTGAATACACACCGTAACGCAAGTGTTTCTTGTCGGTTCTTTGACGTGTCTTGTATTTCCACAACGAGACTGTCGTGGGGGTTATCTGAGCCATGTTTGAGAAGGAATTGGGGGAAAGGAACTTTGGTTTGACTCGCTGAAGTACATGAACTGCGACATGCCGCCGGTTGCCGCGAGGCACCATCGCCCGGCAGCGGGCAGCTGGCAGCAGGCAGCGCCCGGTTCAGTCGACTTCAGGTTGATGTGAAAGTGGAAGAACCAGAGACGTCGCAGAACCCGACAAAGTCGTTTGTGATTCATAATATCGTCTGGAGGCGCACACAATATATTATATGATATAGATATCTATGTATTATATGATATTATTTAGATATAGAGCTCCAGGACTGTAACGCAAGTGTTGTACACTTCCTTGTTATTTGGCGCATAACGCGTCGGACTCTCGTCTCTGGTATTTCTACAACGAGACTCGTATTGGGGGTTATCTCAGCCAAGGTTGAGAAGGAATTGGGGGGGAAAGAACTTTGGCTTCGACTCCCTCAAGTCAAGAACATGAACCACGACAAGGAGGAGAAACGGATCTTTGCCGGGCAGCGCTTAGGCACCTCCGCCTCCGGCGGTGGTCCCTCAGCGGGGCTCAAGCGGGAGACATTCGCCGCCAACAATCCCTTTCTCCTCCATGTCGTGGTTCATGTTCTTGAGGGAGTCAAAGCCAACGTTCCTTCCCCCCAATTCATTCTCAACTTTGGCTGAGATAACCCCCAATACGAGTCTCGTTGTAGAAATACCAGAGACGAGAGTCCGACGCGTTATGCGCCATCACACCAACAGCAGAACGGTTATCCAAATAACAAGGAAGTGTACAACACTTGCGTTACAGTCCTGGAGCTCTATATCTAAATAATATCATATAATACATAGATATCTATATCATATAACATATTGTGTGCGCCTCCAGACGATATTATGTATCACAAACGACTTTGACGGGTTCTGCGACGTCTCTGGTTCTTCCACTTTCACATCAACCTGAAGTCGACTGAACTGCGCGCTGCCTGCTGCCGGCTGCCCGCTGCCGGGCGATGGTGCCTCGCGGCATGTCGCAGTTCATGTAGCCTACTTCAGCGAGTCAAACCAAAGTTCCTTTCCCCCAATTCCTTCTCAACCATGGCTCAGATAACCCCCACGACAGTCTCGTTGTGGAAATACAAGACACGTCAAAGAACCGACAAGAAACACTTGCGTTACAGTGTGTGTATTCACGTTGATGTGGACGTTGAAGAACCAGGAACGTCGGAATATCGGCTCACACAGCTTTTGGCCGTGATAATATGTATTATATGATATAGATATCTGTGTAGGCTATATGATAATATTTAGATATAGAGCTCCAGGACTCCCGTGTGTTCTAGAATATTTACAGAACACGGCTAAAGGCTGTGTGCGCCTCGCCATTGCGATACATCCACTGTAAACAGAGCGCATGGTACCGTCCCTGGCTGCAAGCTGCTCAGGGCCACACCCCCACCCTCCTCCTTGACACGCCCACCGAAACAGCGCATTTGGGGGAAGCTCAATGTGCGACTGGCTCGGAGTGGCTGTAACTCTGCACCACGGCTGAATTTCAGGAACGTCTTTGAATACTGTGTTAGTTGCCCACTAATACCTATATTAAAGAATACATAAAATAGCATGTCATGGGACCTTTAAAAAGTGATTTTTTTGTTGACATATTATCTCTACTTGGTTCCCTGCAAGCTACATTAGCGACGAAAAGCAAGCTTATGGACTGTCTTTAGTTGTTCCGGTGTTATTGTGTTATTGTGAAGAGCCGTGTAGCTCACTTGTTATTTTGGTTTCCCTAGTAACGGCTAAAAACAACGGCTAAAACAAGTAGCCGATGTGACATTTTCCTGGTCACTGCTGGCGTTTTTTTTTCGGCGATACTGGTGAGGAATATGCCCTGGTCAACCTGCTAAGCTGTCTCTACTGTCTCGTGGATTTTCTGCACTGCCTCCCAGCTCTTCCCCAGATGCGTCGGGTCCGTACCTAGCTGCTAACAGGCAAACATCACTCAACATCAGGTTCGATGTTGACGTACTTCGCCCCACAGCTGCTGAAGTACAACAATCGCTCCATCCCACCCTGTATTTCCACCATTAAGCAGCTAGGACTATTGCGTAGACCTCGATATATCCACAGAGGCTCAGGGAGAAACTTTATTTATGGTCAGCCTGCCGGCTTCATCACATCCATTAGGTCCGCAGAGACGGCTGAGGGCAAAAGACGTAACATCGCGAGATCCCCGCACTCCCGGCTAGATAGATTTCATGGAGTGGATTCCAACCTGCGCGGAGTGGATTTTAAGGCTCTGCGACCAGTACAGAGAATAACTCCAAAGTCACTGGTTAAATTTGAACTTTTCAACACTCAATCCTTGAATAATAAATCCAGCTTGATTGAAGAGCATATCAGGGAAAAAGGACTTGACTTCATGTGTCTAACAGAAACCTGGCACCAGCCAGAGGTTTACTCTGCCCTTAACGAAGCCTGTCCCCCAGGCTACAGTTACTTGGAGGCAGCCCGCAGAACTGGACGCGGTGGTGGCCTAGCTGTCATCCACAAACAGGACCTGGAGTTGTCCCCCATGGTGCTGCCTACAACTTCCTCCTTTGAATGTCTTGCATTCACATGCAAGCCCCCCCATTCCATGACTGTTCTACTCATATACAGGCCCCCTAAACCCAACTCTGCTTTCATCCCGGAAATGTCTGATCTCCTCACAACACTCTGTACTACCTCTGCCAATACCATCATTCTGGGTGATTTAAATATTCATGTTGACACCCCCTCATGCCAGCCCGCTGCTGATTTTCTTCAGCTGCTAGACTCCCTCAACCTACAACAACATGTTGATGCCCCCACACACTCCAGAGGACACACAATTGACCTGGTCATCTCAAACGCCGCCCCCATCAGCAACCTACAGGTCTATGATCTTGGCGTCTCGGATCACAGAGTTGTGTCAATGGAGCTCCCTTTTCCTTCCTCCCACACCAAACCAAAGCGGCAGATCCACTTCAGGAATGTGAAAAATATCAACATGGATGCCCTGGCCCTGGACCTTCAACATCTCTCCTCTGGCTCAACTGACTCCCTCTCTGTTGCTGACTCAGTGGACTTATACAACCAGTCCCTGAGCAGTCTCCTGGATCTCCACGCCCCCTTAACATCGAGGTCAGTCTCCTTCTCGCGCTCTGCACCCTGGTACACCAGTGAACTACGTACAATGAAGGCTGCTGGGCGTGTCCTTGAGCGGCGACTCAAGGCCTCTGGTCTGACCGTTCACAAACAGGCATACAGGGAACACAGGAGGGCATATGCTGAAGCCCTGAATAATGCACGGTCCAGGTTCTATTCCGCAATAATCAACAATAGCCCTGGTAACTCCAAACAGCTCTTTTCAACTGTCCATCACCTTCTCAAACCCCCTTTACCATCCCAATCTGATGTCACCACGGAGAGGTGCAACATGCACATCAACTTTTTTAAACAAAAAGTGAATAACATCCGCTCACACCTCTCCATCACTACTGCCCTGCCCCTTCAAACTGCTGACCCACCGATTGACTCTGTCCAGACCCTCTGCTCCTTCTCCAGCATCACAAAGGAAGAGGTGGAGGACGTCATCAGGAAAATGAAGCCATCCACCTGTGCACTAGACCCCTTCCCTACAGCTCTGCTGAAGGCCAACATCTCTGCTGTCTCTCCACTCATCACCAATATCATTAACCACTCCCTCCTGGCCGGCCATATCCCATCTGCATTAAAAACTGCTGTCATCAGACCAACATTAAAAAAACCTACCCTTGATCCAGAAGTCCTCTCCAACTACAGGCCCATCTCAAATCTCCCATTTCTGTCAAAAGTTCTGGAAAAAACAGTTGCAGCACAACTCCAGGATCACCTCATACAACATCACTTGTTTGAAAAATTCCAGTCTGGTTTCCGCTATGGCCACAGTACAGAAACAGCCTTGGTCAGGGTCACAAATGACCTCCTGATGGCAGCAGACACCGGCTCCCCATCTCTCCTCATCCTCCTGGACTTAACAGCTGCTTTTGATACGGTTGACCACAATATTCTCCTTCACCGCCTGCAATACACCATTGGACTATCAGGAAATGTAAAGAACTGGTTCACCTCGTACCTCACTGACAGAACTGAGCACGTTGCCCTGGGCAAAGCAAAATCACACACCAACAACGTCACCTGCGGTGTCCCCCAGGGCTCGGTGTTGGGCCCCACACTGTTCTCACTGTACATGCTCCCCCTGGGTAGTGTCATTAGCAGGCATGGCTTGTCTTACCACTGCTATGCTGATGATACACAGCTCTACATCAGGACAACCCCCACTTCTTCTGCCCCTCTGCCAACATCCACACTGACCACCTGCCTGGAGGAGATAGAGGCGTGGATGAAGCTCAACTTCCTACAACTTAACAGCCATAAAACGGAAGCCATCCTTGTTGGCACGCCACATCAGCTCCGCTCCCCCACCATCACCAATATCACCTTCTCTGGCAAAAACATCCCCCTTTCCACATCCGTCACCAACCTCGGTGTTAAAATGGACCCACAACTTAATTTTGACACCCACATCAAACACCTCTGTAAGACAGCTTTATACCACCTCAGGAACATCGCCAAACTCCGCCAATCACTCACCCTGGCTGATGCAGAGAAGCTCGTCCATGCCTTTGTCTCCTCCAGGTTGGACTACTGCAATGCACTCCTCATTGGGATCCCTGGCAAGAGCATCCAGAGGCTCCAATACATTCAAAACAGTGCTGCCAGGGTCCTGATGAGGGTGCGCAAGCATGACCACACCACCCCCATCCTGAAATCACTGCACTGGCTCCCTGTCTCACTCAGAATTGAGTACAAGATCTCCCTCCTCACCCACCAGTGCCTTCACGGACTTGCCCCCCTCTACCTTCAGGAACTCCTCACCCCGCCGACAAACTCACGTACACTCCGTTCAGGATCCACTCACACCCTCCAAACCCGACATACGAAGCTGTGCACCATGGGTGATCGGGCCTTTTCTGCTGCTGCCCCTAGACTATGGAACACCCTCCCTGACCACCTGAGGGCTCCACAGACTACAGCTCTTTTTAAACGGAACCTCAAAACCCATCTCTTTAAAAGAGCATTTAGCTAAACTTTCTTTGAGGTTCCCCCTTTTTAATAGTTTTTTGGTATTTTTTTCTCTGAAGCACTTTGAGATTCTTGAATATAAAGTGCATTATAAATAAAATTTATTATTATTATTATTATTATTATTACCATACGTAGTGTTGATCCGCAGAGAAATAGTTAGCCAAAGACGTTGACGTCGCTTAGCAACCGAAGAAGCTGGCCTTGTTGTGAAGGGCCCATGCAAGTGAACGGAGCGTTCCACGGCATTGAGAAGAGCTGTGTCATAATAGCCCATATTTACGTCCTATATCCCCCCCCCCCCCCCCCGTCATAATTCAGCGCAAGGCCGGTACGGTCTCCCCCCACCGTCAACCACTTTAAGAGACCCCCACAGAGATGGAATCATAACTCGAACCCTGCCTATAGCCTACTTCATCCTGCCCAACAATATGGGCAGGATCTAGACCAAGCTCTCCTAATCGGGTCAGCAATAGCCACGTTTGAATGATAATGTATGAATGGAACGTTGCATTTTTAATTTCTACAAATATTCTATACTAGAGAGCCAATCAATGCAACCTTATGCGGAATCAGATAAAGTCGGCTCTCTTCCTGCGCAAAATATATGTTTAAAAAATCAGCACATTAAGATAAATGTAGTTGTCACACAAGCTATTTTGGATTTTTTTAATATGGAATTATTTCTGGGGGGAAAATGCCGTGAATAAATGTATGCACAGTGCGTTCAGGATTAGGACTGATATATATGTCGGCCTAGGCCTAATCAATTGTATTTTAATATCTTTAGCATTCATATTATTGCAATCTATTCTTTTCGTAGGCTACTCTGCGGTTGGCCTTGATGGGGAGATATTTTAACCCTTTTTAACCCCATTTTCCTGCGACATTCCTGCGTCTCCCCCTTCTACATAGCCCGTTTCAGCACCATGTCAGTGGACAGTTACAATCCTACGAACGTCGTTAGTGCAGTGAATGCGCGTTCATGTTAAGAGGATTTTCGGGAAACGCTCCAAAGAAATTATCGATGGTTCGAAAGATCCATCGGGAGAATGATCGTACGAGCGAAGATCCATCGTGAGAACCACCAACCTCCAGGAAAGATAGACTCCTCCTCTACCAGAGTGGTGTGGACAAGGCCTTACAGAGTGAGAACGGACCCCTGGACTTGTTCCTCCACCTCCTCCTGGGCCTCTCTCTGGAGACCTATCAGATTGTCCTACAAGGTCTGCGGGCAAAGAGAGAAACTAGCTCACTGACCAATGAGGGAAAAGAGAGAAGGAGAAGATAAAAGGAGATCTCTCTCCAGAGAGAAGCATCAATCTGTTCCACTGTCTGAATGAGCAATTGAGCTTCTTTGTGTCTGTACGATGAGCATGTGAGTGAGTGAGTGAGCGAGTGAGAGGATTTAAACAGTTATTGCTCAGAGGCGGTGTGATTGAGAGGAGGGATATGTCTGTTTTAGTGATGTGGTTGAGATGGTGTGAATGATTGCAACTGTTTGTTTGTCTGAATTCTGCATTCTCCATTTGCAAACAACATGAAAAATTATTACTATGGTAAAATGGCAAATTTTTACTCTGAAAAGTTACTTTTGTGCCTGGACGAGTGAAATTTAAATGTACTTATCCCAGGAAAAAGGCCTCATAAAAAAAGACCTCATTGACACACAGTCAGATCCGTCAATTCTACCACCACCTAAAAGGAGGTGCCAGTGAAACCTGTATCCAGTAACGGTTGTAACAGGTTGGTGAGGAGATTCGCTCATTCCCTAACTACCTTGTATCAGACGCCTACCCCACTTACACCGGTGCCCCACCCCTGGGCATAACCCGCAGCCAGGGATGTGGCGTACCGATCACGTTTGTTGTGATAGCTCTCCTCTGGGATCCGTGCACTTGGTGAATTTGCTGAGATTGTTAAGAGTTTGGAAATGACTAACTCCCGGGATACGTTTGATTTCTTGGTACTAGGTAACCTCTTAGATCCACGACGCCTATACTAGAACAGTTAGTTCGTGTACTGAAGCTCTAAACTACACTCCTCCGTAGCAGGTCCTTGGAATGATTGAAGAGGAATGGTTTGAATATAGTTTTACTTGATTAATATCTGGGACATTGCAGCAAGCGGTGAAGGCCATCAAAAAAGTATGATAATACATATAATATATAGTGACTAATAAAATGCCATCAGTGACACTTCTAAATAAGTGCTATAAAATACATCTGGAACACATCTTGGTGGGTTTGTCTACAATAATTTAGATTCCGGATTTTTCTCCTCTCTACACTACGTCCAACACTTCCCTCAGCTGTGTGACGAAAGGAGAGATGGAGACTTAATCTAACCTCATGTCCGGAGCTCCCTTGGAGAAGCGAGCGGCCCCCGCGCTGGTACGGGTTGCTCCCGCGTCATCAGAGGGAGAGCGGCGCTGGTACGGGTTGACCCGGTGTCGACAGAGGGAGGGAGAGGGGTTCTCTATCTCTCCTCGGGCACGGAGGGTCTGTCTCATCAAATGGTCCCATAGCCAGGAGCCTTCATAGCCCCGTTGGGCTATGGGAGAGATCTCTCCCATATCTGTAGAGTGTTGGAGAGAGGATGTCCTAATTTTTCTAAGTCCAAAAGTCCGGAGATAGGATGTTCTAATTTTTCTAAGTCCGAAAGTCCGGAGATCGCAAAGGGCCCAGGGCCGCCCTGCATGGAGCCCCCGTCGGGATTGATCTCTCGTTGTCTCTGCGTATTCCAGCTCCTTTTATCTAGAACTTTCACCTCTGTCACCTCCCCTTTTCCTTATCTATGCAGCTGGCCTGCCTCAGCTCACTGTGAACTTGGTATTTTTCCACCTCGCCATGGAAGGGATACTCTCAGGCACGTACTCTCAGGCACGTACGCCTTCAGATTGTTCTTACTTGTTCCACAAATTATAATAATAAGTAAAATACACCATAAAATGATAATCAATACAACAATACAACACCTTATAAGTGTAAGATCATAAAATGTCAAACAATACAACAATACAACCTGTCATAAGTGTAGGACAACATAGTTTTACCAATAAGTGCCTCCCCCGCCCTTATCCACCCACAGACCTCTCCACCTCCGCCCTGTCTCCTGGACTCCCAAGAAATCTACCTTACTTGACCACACACACACACGCACACACACACACACACACACACACACACACACACACACACACACACACACACACACACACACACACACACACACACACCTTTGCTGTCCTGCAAGCTGTGATGGACACTTGCAGACTAACACTATTCTTAATTCAGTCCATACTAATTTTAGTCAGGGCAACATGTTTGTGTTCGGCTGTATGGCTCTGTTGGGGGAAACTGGAATAGATCTCACCGATCTTCATTTCCTCTTTTGCACCGCTGCGTCTCCAGATACGTAGAGCTACAGGACGCTACAACCTGAGTCTTGTTATCTGTGTGTGTGTGTGTGTGTGTGTGTGTGTGTGTGTGTGTGTGTGTGTGTGTGTGTGTGTGTGTGTAGTCTTCTGTTTTTTTCCATGTCTTCAGAATAATCATTGAGTGTATTTCACAATATATTCTCAGCCAGGTTAACATGTCTGTATGTGGCGGGATGGCTCTGTGGGGGAAACTCCCCGGCCGTCCGAGCAGCCTTGAAACACCACATCCCCATCAGGTCAAACAGTTTAGAACGCCCTGGACCAGAGATCTGAAGGGCTTTGCAGGCCGCTTCTTAAAGGACGCCCCCTGACCCTAGCCCCCCAAAGGGCAGGGAAACCCCCCCTAATATCAGGGACCCTGGAGAAGGAACCCAGAAGAGGGATCCCTCTCCAGGGATGGTAGGAGTGCAATAGGAGCCAGAATAATGTGCAGACGTAATGGTAGCATAACAAGTGCTATCTGAGAGATATCCTCTATCCATCGCTATGTCTTGTCTTTATAATACCACACTTAAAAGCCGTTGCTTTAGTTATTTCATGATTTTGTTTATATGTACTTAAAGGACTTTTGCACTTTTGGTGTACATCTTTGAAGGCACTGACTGTAAGTAGAATCGAATCACTTACTGACCCACTTTACGAGAGAGAGAGAGAGAGAGAGAGAGAGAGAGAGAGAGAGAGAGAGAGAGAGAGAGAGAGAGAGAGAGAGAGAGAGAGAGAGAGAGAGAGAGAGAGAGAGAGAGAGAGGGAGAGGGAGAGGGAGAGAGACGCGGCGGCGCCAGACACAGATTTGCGGGGGGGCCTTGCATTGCTCTGGGGGGGGCACATTATTTTAGGCCAGAAATGTAAAGTCATAGGTCGATTTAATCGGGGGTTTCTCCCCCGTGATATATATCTAGATAGATAGATAGATGTACATCTTTGAAGGCACTGACTGTAAGTAGAATCGAAGCACTTACTGACCCACTTTACGAGAGAGAGAGAGAGAGAGAGAGAGAGAGAGAGAGAGAGAGAGAGAGAGAGAGAGAGAGAGAGAGAGAGAGAGAGAGAGAGAGAGAGAGAGAGAGAGAGAGAGAGAGAGAGAGAGAGAGAGAGAGAGAGAGAGAGAGAGAGAGAGAGAGAGAGAGAGAGACGCGGCGGCGCCAGACACAGATTTGCGGGGGGGCCTTGCATTGCTCTGGGGGGGGCACATTATTTTAGGCCAGAAATGTAAAGTCATAGGTCGATTTAATCGGGGGTTTCTCCCCCGTGATATATATCTAGATAGATAGATAGATAGATAGATGTAATGGAGCTGTGAATAGGCCTATGCGCAATTATAACGTGAGAAGGAAAGAGCAGCAATCTTACCATGTCTGACTGACACACGTGAACAAAGTGCAGGGCTGTAGCGCAAGCGCAGGCTAAATATATCTGAGCGCGGTTTAAATAATAGGCTACTAAATAGAATTTAAAAACATACAGAATCATTCACCTCCTAGTATAGGCTAAACATTCTCTAGAGACTTTTTTATTATTGTTACCAGCAGGACACGAAACTCAACTCATACCCAACGTGAGTCCGTACCCTGTCCAATTACGTTGTATCCCGTGCACTGACAAATAAAGGTTTGTTCTTCTTCTTGTAAGTTGTGTGTATCTAGGCTATTAAACTATAGCCTAATAATTACTGCTTATTTTAATTTTCTGCATCTCCCAGCTCTCTTACCCTCAATATAACACATTAGGTAGCCTATCTTCCCCATGGAATTTGGAAAACGGAGCTGCAACTATCTGTAGCACTTTTCACTTTTTAAAGTGAAAATGCGATGTGATCCATATTGCAGGAATATTTCACTGGGCTCATCCAACAGCAGTTGAAGCACTCATTCAGAATAGACAAAAAACAAGCCAACAACAGGCTATCCTTTGATGTAAACAAATATCAAAAAAGTAATAAATTCATTAATTGAGCCTCTGACAAAAAAAAAATTACGCAGAGCGGGCTCCTCAACAAGACATTTTCGTTTTTGTTTGTATTGAAATAACACACCCAGCAGAAACAACAGTCTCAACAACACTCCTTGCCAGATGCTGTGTATTTAGTGAACATAGAAGGCCCAGATCCCCCGGCTCGGACGCCTGTAATGACCTCGGCTGTGTAGGGTTAGCTGGCCCTTGGCGCCTAGCGCAAACGTCTGTAGCCCGGTTAGCTTCGGCTTGAGCAGAGTGGTCAACCTGACCGTGACTCCTCAGAACACTCCTGGCTTTCACCATGAATTTCACATATGACCCTCCGTGGTCCTTGATTTAAACAACGCCGTAAATCCATATTTCTTTCAAACTAGTACAAATCTGAAATATTGCGATCTGCGATCTTTTTTTCTTTTTCTTTTGGTTGGCGGGAGACTGACAGGCTCGTCTGTCCAGGGCGGGCCCAACTGCCTCCGAGGGCGGGCCCAACTGCCTCCGAGGGCGGGCCCAACTGCCTCCGAGGGCGGGCCCAACTGCCTCCGAGGGCGGGCCCAACTGCCTCCGAGGGCGGGCCCAACTGACTCCGAGGGCGGGCCCAACTGACTCCGAGGGCGGGCCCAACTGACTCCGAGGGCGCGCCCAACTGACTCCGAAGGCGGGCCCAACTGACTCCGAGGGCAGGCCAGGCCCCCTAAGGCCCGCCCATGACGCCGGGCCTGGATAGGGGAAGGGTTCTCATTAGACTTGAAAACCAACGTGGGGCTGGGGGAGGCTGCACACCTGTTGCTCGTTGACCGATCAGTGGTAAGCAGGTTAACGTACGCTCACTCTGATCCACAGTGTCGTCCAATCACAGGGAGAATATTGCATTGGGAATTGGGAAGAGTGTGTGTGTAACTTGTGTGTGAGAGAGTGCGTGTGAACGTGTTTTTGTGTGTCCAATGAGGATGTGAGTGAGTGAGTGAGTGGATTTTAACAGTTATTGCTCAGAGGTGGTGTGATTGAGAGGAGGGATTCGGCTGTTTTAGTGATGTGGTTGACATGGTGTGAATGATTGCACCTGATCCTCTGAATTCTGCATTCTCCGTTCGCAAACAACATGAACAATTATCACTATGGTAAAATGAAGCATTTTTACTCTGAAAAGTGACTTTTGTACCTGGACATGTGAAAGGTAAATGTACTTACCCGAGGGACAAGGCCTCATGAAAAAGTTTATGTTGACACACACACGCACACACACACACAAAACAGACACACCTTTGCTGTTGTGAAAGCTGTGATGGACACTTGCAGACCAACACTATTCTCATTTCAGTCCATACAAATTTTATTTAAAGTAAAATATATACAAGCCAAGGCAACATGTTTATGTTCAGCCGTATGGCTCTGTTGGGGGAAACTGGAATAGGTCTCACCGAACCAGATAATCTGAACCAGGGCCCCGTTTCCCGAAAGCGTCGTTAGCCTAAGTGGATCGTGAAGTGCGTCGAAAGGGCATCGTAGAGTTTTCACCGCGTTTCCCGAAAGCATCGTGGGGAACGAACGTCTTGAAAACGCTCGTAGCTAACGAGTACTCCAGGGGTGCTCGTAGGTACTCGTAGGACTCTAAGAGAATCGTCAGCTATAGCCTCAGTGGCGACACCATCGGACATTCCGTCTATTGGATGCGTTTTAGTAAAACGCATTGCGCCTTTATGTTCTTAGTTTGGTAATTAATAAAGATTATTAATTAATTTATTAATAAAGATGTTAAAATGGCCAAAATAAAACGGGACAGTCCAGAAAATGTTTGCGCAGGCAGGGCACTCAAAATGTGTGAGAGAAAGTGGGGGGATTTGTGCAGACTGACATAGGCTACTCATAAAACGTAGCATAAAATAATGTACAAAATAAAATACAATTAAAAAAATTAAAAATAAAGAAATAAAATAAATTATAAAAAACAAGCAAAGGAGCAGGCAAAAGGCTGGGATATGGTGGGGATTGGTCACGTTGACGGGAATGTTTAGTGACATGTGGGAGGGTGGAGGGGGTTAAAAAAAAGTCTCAATCACTCTTCGACGCGCATGAAAACCAGCCGCGTAGTTATGAGGGAGGCCGTCCTCACACCGATCTTCCTCGTCGTCATCGTCCTCAGCGTCCTCCGGTTCAAGCAATGCCACCCCAGCCTTAGCTGCAATGTTGTGCAACATAGCCGTCACACATATCACGGCGCATGACTTGGCCGGCGAAAACTGGAGCCCTCCGCCTGACTTGTGAAGGCATCTAAAGGGCAACTTCCACCTCCCGATCGTGCGCTCAACGATGCACCGGGCCAGACGGTGGGCTTCGTTGTATTCCTCATCAATACATACCTTACCCTATTTCCGGAGGGGCTTTTATAGCCAATCAAATTATCAATCAAGGAAACCCTTATGCGGAATCAGATTAAGTCGGCTCTCTTTGCTGCGCAAAGCATGTTTCAGAAATCAGCCCATTAAGATAAATGTAGTTGTCACACAAGCTATTTTTAATTTTTTGTCATATGGAATTATTTCAGGGGGGAAAATGCCGTGAAACGCACAGTGCATTCAGGATTAGGACTGATATATGTCGGTTTAAGCCTAATCAATTGTGTTTTAATGTCTTTAGCATTCATATAATTGCAGTCTATTTTTTTCGTAGGCTACTCTGCTGTTGTCCTTGATGGGGATATATTTTAACCCTTTTTAACACAATTTTCCTGCGACATTCCTGCGTCTCCCCCTCCTACAGAGCCCATTTAAGCACCGTGTCAGTAGACAGTTACAATCCTACGACGTCGTGAGTGCAGCGAATGCGCGTTCACGTTAAGAGGAGTTTCGGGAAACGCTCCAAAGAAATTATCGATGGATCGCAAGATCCATCGGGAGAATGATCGTACGAGCGAAGATCCATCGTTATCGGGAAACGGGGCCCAGATCTATTCAACAAGCTATTTTGTTTTACAAGAGAATATCATCAAAACATCATCACCCTTTATAATAAGATAAGACAAGATAAGATAGTCCTTTATTAATCCCCCTTGGGAGAAATTCACAGGTGACCAGCAGTACAGTGGGAAAAGAGAAGTGCGAAAAACAGTATATATACATAAATCTACTAATTTAAAATAAAATTATAGTACAAAACTATTTGAATAAGATAAAATAAAGATAAAGATAAGATAAAACAAACATACTATACACATGTAACTGTCCGTTTGTAGGTGACGTGTGTGTTAAGTAAATAAATAAGTATGATGAAATATGAGGTATAATATAAATATAAGTATAAATATAAATGTGCCAAATGTGCAGGGTCCCTGAAGTAATCGAAAAAATTATTAAATAAATAACAAGGTTAACAATAGGTGCAGTCCTTAGGTGTGCGGTTTAGTCCTTAAACAGGTCAGATAAAGGAGCTGTTGGGGCTTTGGGGACGTTGGGAGCGGGGGGTTGAGGTGTTATAAAGTCTGATAGCTGATGGGATGAAAGAGCCCCCCAAGTGCTTTGAGGTACGTGGCTGAGAGAGTCTGTGGCTGAAGGTGCTCCTGAGTCGCCTCAGCTCGGCGTAGAGAGGGGGAGAGAGATTGTCCATGATCGCCTGCAGCTTCCCCCTCATCCTCCTCTCTGTCAGAGCCCCCACACAGTCCAACTTCATGCCCACCACAGAGCTCGCCTTCCTCACCAGCTTATTCAGCTTGCTGGCACCTCCGCTCCCGATGCCTCCGCCCCAGCACACTACAGCAAAGAAGTTGGCACTGGCTACCACAGACTGGTAGAACATCTGTAGTAGCCTAGTGCACACATTGAAAGACCTGAGCCTCCTCAGGAAGAACAGCCAACTCTGTCCCTTCCTGTAGAGGGCCTCAGTGTTGTCTGACCAGTCTAATTTATTGTTCAGGTGCACCCCAAGGAACTTGTAGGTGTCCACCATCTCCACCTCCTCCCCGTTTATGGAAACAGGTATTGGGGTGCTCTTTCTGCGCCGGAAATCCACCACCAGCTCCTTGGTTTTCCCGGTGTTGAGCTGTAGGTGGTTTCCGTCACACCATCCCACAAAGTTCTCAACTAGTTCCCTGTACTCTTTCTCCCTATTGTCTGTGATGCATCCAACAATGGAGGAGTCATCAGAGAACTTCTGCAGGTGGCATGCTCGGGAGTTGTAGCAGAAATCCGAGGTGTAGAGGGAGAACAAAAACGGTGATAGTACAGTTCCCTGGGGTGTGCCGGTGTTGCTGGTCACCACGTCTGACAAGCAGCGTCGCAGCCTGAGATACTGCGGCCTGTCTGTGAGGTAGTTTGAAATCCATGCCACCATGTCAGGATCCACCTTCATCACTTGGAGCTTCTCCGCCAGCCGGACTGGCTGGACGGTGTCGAAAGCACTGGAGAAGTCGAAGAACATGATCCTAACCATGCTCTGCGGCCTCTCCAAGTGTGTGTAAGCTCTGTGAAGCAGGCAGATGATGGCGTCCTCCACGCCGATGTCGGTCTGGTACGCAAACTGCAGTGGGTCCAGGCAGTCACGCACCAAGGGCCTGAGGTGCTCCAGGACCATCCTCTCAAAGGTTTTCATGACGTGTGACGTTAGAGCCACAGGTCTGAAGTCTTTTGGAGCGCTGGGTCGTCCCTTCTTCGGGACAGGGACTACGCAGGATGTCTTCCAGAGTGTTGGCACCTTTTTCAACCTCAGGGAGAGGCCGGAAAGATGCGTGAACACTCCTGCCAGCTGCTCTGCACAAGTCTTGAGCACCCTCGGGCTGATGTCGTCCGGTCCTCTGGCCTTGTATGTCCTGATCCTGGTGAGCTGCCGTCTCACGTAGCTGGTGTTGATGAAGGGGTTTGTTGTTGCTGGGGTCACTGGGATAGTTGGGGGTGTGATGAGGGGATGACTGATCCCTGGGCTTGACATTGGTCCAGCCACCTTAGAAGTGTGGAAAGGGAGAGAGAGAGAGGGTGGTGCTGGGAGGGGAGGTGCAAAAGCTGCCATCCCCGGGTCTTGTGGTATAGCAGAGAGATGAGTAGTGCAGGAGGGGGAGGGGGGTGTTGGTCTGGCCCCAGTTGGTGAGTCAAATCTGTTAAAAAACAGGTTTAGCTCGTCGGCCCGTTCCTTTGTCCCCTCCTGTGATCCTCCAGACTTTTTCATGCCAGTGATGGTTCTCAACCCCGCCCACACCTCTCGGGGGTTGTTCTGCTGCAGCTTCCCCTCTATTCTGTTCTTGTAGCAGTCTTTAGCCCTCCTCAGTTCCCTCCTCAGCTCTCTCTGTATTTCCCTCTGTGTGTCCTTATTGTCTCCTGCCATGAAGGCTCTCCTCTTCCGGTTCAACAGGACTTTGATGTCCCTGTTGATCCAGGGTTTGCTGTTGGGGAAGCAGCGAACCTTCTTGGTGGGGACAACACTCATCTCATCTCATCTCATTTTCGTCCGCTTATCCGGGGTCGGTTCGCGGGGGGAGCAGCTCAAGCAGGGGGCCCCAGACTTCCCTTTCCCGGGCCACATTGACCAGCTCTGACCTGTTGTTGGGGAAGCAGCGAACCTTCTTGGTGGGGACAACACTCTCCTCACAGAAACTTTATATAGTCTGTGACGCATTGAGTTAGATCCTCAATATCGTCGCCGTAGTCTTCCTGGAACATCTCCCAGTCTGTTGTCCTGTAGCACTCCATCAGGGCCTCCTCAGCCTCCACAGACCACTGCTGTACAGTCCTGGTGGTGGTTGGCTGTCTCCTCACAAGAGGTTTGTATATAGGAGACAGTTGTATCAAGCAGTGGTCTGATTTGCCCAGGGGGGGAGAGCTGTTGCACTGTATGCCTCCTTAACATTGGCATACAGTAAGTCCAATGTCTTATCCCCTCTGGTGCTGCAGGTCACATACTGAGTGAAGTCAGTCAGTGTCTTTGAGATGTTAACATGGTTGAAGTCTCCATTCACTATAATGAGAGCGTTGGGGTGCCGAGTTTGCAGGTCTGCGACGGTGGAGTGAATGACGTCACAAGCCCGCGCCGCCACAGCTGATGGTGGAGTGTAAACAACAACAATAATGACAGCCGAGAACTCACGGGGCAGATAGTAAGGTCTCAGTCCCACAGCCAACAGCTCAACATCAGGCGAGCACGTGATTTCCTTCGTAGTAACATGTCCAGGGTTGCACCATTTGGAGTTAACAAAGACGGCCAGTCCACCACCTGACTTCTTACCGCTCTGTTTGTCTCTGTCCGCCCGAACTAGCGTGAAGCCGGCTAGTTCCACAGAGCAATCTGGTATCTTCCCGTTCAGCCATGTCTCCGTCAGGCACAACACACTGCATTCCCGGTACTCGCGCTGTCCGGTAATGAGGGCTGATTGTTTGTCCGTCTTGTTGGGCAGTGAGCGTACATTCCCCATGACGACCGAGGGAAGACGGGGCTTGTATCTCCACCTCCTCTCCGACTTCTTGTTCCTCACCATGGCTCCTGCTCTGGTCCCACGCCGCCTTAACTTCAACTCCCTCGGGATCCCCTTCGGGCACGCCACTGGTCGATCCCGGTGCTGGAGGAGCTCGTCTCGCGAAAAGACGTTGGCCCTGTGTTGTTGTAGTTTGGTGGTCGCGGTGATCGTCAAGCACATTGTCGTTGTTGCACAACCGTTTAAGAGCCCTATTGATTAATCATTTAACTCAAGAATTAAACCTACGTATTAACAAAGCCTAGAGTTGAAGTTCTAAAAAGTATATCTAGATAAAAAAAGAAATAGGAAAAGGGGGTCGGGAGCTGCTGTATCGGGCTGCCACTCGCTGCGGCGCCATGGTAACACACAACAAGCCTCACATAGTAATAGGAATGAAGGATAATAAAAAATCAAACTGTTGAGAACTCTTTTATTAAACCTTCATTAACCTTTAGTATAAGGCTTATATTGTAATAATAATGTAGAAACTTATTTATCTTCAGATCTTCATTTCTTCCTTTGCACCGCTGCATCTCCAGATACGTAGAGCTCCAGGACGCTAAACCCTTGGATAACCCCTTGTTATCGGTGGTCTATGTGTGGGTGCGTGCTTGTACTTGTTTGGCTACTTAGTTGGGAACTTGAACCTGATTGCACACCGAACTCGTGGGAACCTCGTGTGCGGTGAGGACCTGAGTCCAGGTCCCCAGAGGCACAAGCATTGCAAATGAAAGAAAACACAATTTCAACAAACTTGTCAATGTACCCATCAAAATCCTTATAGGTCCTCGTCGGGTAGGTTCCACTGGATTTAAAGTGTGTGTGTGTGTGTGTGTGTGTGTGTGTGTGTGTGTGTGTGTGTGTGTGTGTGTGTGTGTGTGTGTGTGTGTGTGTGTGTGTGTGTGTGTGTGTGTGTGTGTGTGTTTACGTATTTTTCGGAGTACACCCCTAGTGGTCAGATCTAGATTAACTGTGTGAACTGTGTGTTCACCTGACATATCAGGTCTCCACCACACCCACTGCGCCCCACCAACGCCCACCCCTAACCCGGCTTCACGAGATCATCGAAGGCCTGATGAACTGACTGGAAGTTTTAAGAACTGTGTGTGCACCTGATATATCAGGTCCCCACCACACCAACCCCACCCCCAACTCCAAGAGATCATAGAAGACATGATTTACTTAATGGAGGAATTTCTTACATTATCGACTGGGGTATCCACAATATTGCTATGGGTTTAATTACAACTAGAGGTTGAAAGCTCTAGTCTTTATTAAAATATGACAATCAACCAGTCTTTGCCCTGTTAATTTAACAACTAATTGCGAAATCCCAGGAAAATACAGTTTACTTTCATAATAAGTTGGTCAGTATGCTAATTCACAGAATGATTAATTAATACTATCCCCTAGTCTGTTTACCAGTAACTCCTCAGTAATTACTGAATAACTGTTACTTAGGGCCTCGTTAGGGCCCCAGTTAGGGCCCTGGTCGTTCATCATTCGTTACTCATTCGTTCCTCAGTAACTACCCACGTTTTTGCGTACCTTATTGTAAAGTGTTACCCTTGTTTTTACTTTATATTTGTATTGTATTTAATTGTTTAATCAAATTTAGCTAGTAAACTGAGTGTTAAAAGCGAGTTCAAAAAACATTTGCGTCATGTTGCAAAAGACGAAATAACATAATACAGAAAACGGATCGCTAGATAACACTTGTTTTTACTTTATATTTGTATTGTATTTAATTGTTTAATCAAATTTAGCAAGTAAACTGAGTGTTTAAAGCAGGTCAAGGACGAAATAGCACAATACAGATAACGGATCGCTAGATAACACACTTGAAAGGTTCGCGAATGTTCGTGAACCTTCCACGTCATTCGACGCGATCGTCCGTTGCCAGGCAACGGACGATCGCGAACATCTGTTGCCAGGCAGGTTTGGAATGGATTACGTATGGATGACGTGCCCAGTACAAATTTGGCACCCGGTACAAATTTGGCGTGACAGTTGCTTGCTTTTGCTTGTTGTGGCACTCATGGAAGGCAAGAAGAGAAAATAGAAAGGAGGGGCTGAAAAGGCCAGAATAAAGAAGAAGCGGATGCTGGAGGGGGAGGCATCTAAGTGCTCAAAAATAACGGATTTATTCAGGAGTCAGGCATTAACGAGTGAACGTGAATTGACAGAAAAACAGTTAGCCAGAGCTCCACCATTGACGTTATTGCTAAGCGGGAGCTAAGCAATAATCCTCCCCGGACCGGGGAGGATTCTCCCGGTTGCTATTAGTGCCCCACTCCGCCCCTGGGTGTACTTATGAATTTAACATAATTTTATAAAGTTTGTCGTTAATATGAACATATCTTAATTTATCCCACAATACTTGTCCTCATATTTTCTGCGTGGGTCGATGTGAAAGACCCTGGTGACACGCAGGCCACGTGTTGTCCCCCCTCCATTACTGTGTGTATACGTATGTATTTCTGTGTGTATTACTGCATAACTATGTGCGCGTATATGACAATAATGAGGGAATAATAACATGTATGCTTGAGATCAGTACTTGCTCTGCTTAAGTGCGTTCTAAACACGAGAGCCACAGTACCAGTCATCACTTACTGAGGTGTTCTCAGTAGAGGTCTTCAGGTGTTTCTTCAAGACGGGGAGGGATTCTGCAGACCGTAGGGAATCTTGACTGTGAATGACAGCCACGCAGTATTAATATATCTGTGTGTACATAACTCAGTGTGTCCTTGTGTGTGTGCTTGAGTGAGTCTGTGAGTTTGTGTGTAGTAGAAGAAAAACATTTCCTTACACTGATGGTATCAGAGTGCAAGCTGATAATTGGTCTGAATGAAAACAAGTGACGTTGTTTTTCCAGCTGGCAGAGCAAAGAAGAAGGCTAAGTCCAGACGCCCTGGAAGCCGTCAGAGAGTAACAATTGTCACCATCTCTGAACCGGACCCTGGACTCTCTGAGGAACCTGAGGACAAGTCTTTGGACCGGGAGGAAACCAGGAAGAGAAGATTTGGTAGGTGCCCCTTTATAGAGAACTAAAAGAAATAATCCAGTCCAAAACAATGATCCAAAAAAGTATGATCTCCTCCAAATACATTTAGGATTTATTTTTAGAAAACCTTTTTAGCCGAAGTGACCGTGTGTGTGTGTGTGTGTGTGTGTGTGTGTGTGTGTGTGTGTGTGTGTGTGTGTGTGTGTGTGTGTGTGTGTGTGTGTGTGTGTGTGTGTGTGTGTGTGTGTGTGTGTGTGTGTGTGTGTGTCCTTCTCCTGAACAGCTCTATGGTTGCCCATCACTCTCATTGTGAGCATCGGACTGCTGATTATTCTCACGATCTCCCTGTGCCTCAGTGAGTCTAAATCATATCATCCTGAATAGAATTACATTACAGTATAAACATAAAAATTATTGTAATAATAGCAATGATAATGATAAATATTGTTTTTGTTAGATTTAGTGATAATAATAGGGATAGCACACATACACATAAACACCACATACACACACACACACACACACAAAATCCACACACACGTGCACGAACACACACGCACACACGGGCGTGCTGATGCAGACGTTCCAAGACAAGGGCAGTGCAGGACACCGCATACAAACACACCACACACACATGCACACACGCACACATGCACACACGCACACATGCACGTGCATACGCACACTGCATACACGTGGATGCAGATGTTTCAAGACAACGGCAAGATTGAGATAACAGCCCCGCTGTCGACACACTCTCCCACCTAAGCCTTATGTCCATCAAAGACACTTTTTTGCAAAGTTATTTTTCTTAAAACATTTTCCACCTCCTTGAGACTCCCGAAATGTCTTGTGATATTGAAATCCCCCCTCCCCCCTGCCGACTGTTTTAGTTGTTTTATTTTTCTTATGTTTTATGTGTAGGCTATGTGTGACTGTAGGCTACTGCTGCCTGTCTTGGCCAGATCACTTGAAGTGATGTTAAATCTCAATTCATTCTTCTGTTAACAAAAAAACCAAACATCTCTCATGTCAGGTAGCTAATGTACAAGCTGCAATCTTGCCCTCACAAGCAGAGGGGTGGGGGTGTGGCCCTGAGCAGCTTGCGGCCACGGTACCATGAGCTCTGTTCACAGTGGATGTAACGCATAGGTGTTAGGAGAGAGTGAAGGGAGTGTCTGACGCTGCATCGCTAGATCCATGTTGTAGACGTTCACTCCTCTCCTCCTGGTTTCTTCAGGTTCAGTGATGCCCACCAAGGAGGAGGGGGAGGCCCCCAACATCACAGAGTTCCACTCCTCTACCCACGGGTTGTTCGTGGGCCAAACGGCCCTCTTCACCTGCAATGCCAGCGGCACGCCGGAGCCCACAGTAGAGTGGCTCCACAACGGCAGGCCCCTGGAGAGGGACGGCACAGACAACCAATCAGACGCCTGGGTGGAGAGGGGGTTCCTCTTCGTCAGAGGTGTGAGGGATGGCGTGAACACGGTCTGCTGCATGGCGAGCAACAGCGCTGGCACGGCCAATCACAGAGCTGAGCTGCTTGTCTTTGGTAAGTCCTGGATCCAAGGAGAGGTGTTTGTTGTTGATGTATTCATAATATTTTTGTTGATGTAATCATAAGACTGTTGTTGATACATTCATAATATTGTTGTTGATATATTCACAACATTGTTGTTGATATATTCATAATATTGTTGTTGATGTTTTCATAACGTTATTGTTGAGGTGTGTGTATCTATGAATGTGTACCTATGTATGTATGTATGTATGTATGTATGTATGTATGTATGTATGTATGTATGTATGTGTACACAGAGTGCAGGAGAACAGTACTAGTGATGATGTTGATGATGAGGATGAAGAATGGTTCAGCAGCTCATCATGTCTGGTTCTCCATCAGATGCCTGTGACCTCACACTGGACCCCAACACGGCCCACAGACGACTCTCTCTGTCTGAGGACAACAGGAAGGTGACGATGGTTGTAGAGGACCAGTCGTATCCGGATCACCCAGAAAGATTTGACTCCATGATGCAGGTGTTGGGTAGAGAGGCTCTGACTGGCCGCTGTTACTGGGAGGTAGAGTGGGAAGGACGGGTTTTTATAGGAGTGACATACAGAGGAATCACAAGGAGAGGAGGGGGTGGTGACAGCAGGCTTGGAGAGAACAACAATTCCTGGAGTCTTTATTGTAATGATGGTGGTTACGTTGCCTGGTACAACGGTACAGAGACAGCCCTCCCTCTCCGCCCCGCTGGCTCCACCAGAGTAGGAGTGTATCTGGACCGGCCTGCTGGCTCTCTGTCCTTCTACAGAGTGTCCCCAGGTGGAGGAGGGTCCTCAGACACACTGACACACCTCCACACCTTCTGGTCCTCCTTCACCCAGGAGGACCTCCTCCCAGGGGTGAGGCTATGGGGGGGGACAGCGTTGCTGTGTCGGTTGTAGAAAAAAACAGCGGGCCCGGGGCCCCGGGGATCAGTCAGTTGTACAAAAATGGATGGGGGGGGGGGGTGGAGCCCCCTCCGCCCCGGCACACACACACACACACACACACACACACACACACACACACACACACACACACACACACACACACACACACACACACACACACGTTCACACACACATAAAAAAAACACATATGCACACACACATAGTCTCTCTCTCTCTCTCTCTCTCTGTCTCTCTCTCTCTCTCTCTCTCTCTCTCTCTCTCTCTCTCTCTCTCTCTCTCTCTCTCTCTCTCTCTCTCTCTCTCTCTCTCTCTCATAAGATCTCCCATAGTTGATTAAGCACATTAATTATTGTAATTGTATATAAAATACCTATTGATGGTAAATCTTTGAATATTTTCGGACGTCACCAGTTTTGGTCATCAGGACTCATATATTTTTTGTCAAAATCCTGATTTACAACCTGATTTAAAGCAGATTTTATATTTTATTCATAATAACCAAGAGGTCTGTGGGATAATGTTGCATGTTGTAAATTACTTTAAACTGAATTTTGATTTTTTTTGTGAAGAACATGTTCAGTTATTAAAGATACGTGCAAACCTGTTGATGAAAGCCTGCTGCTTCTATTGTTTTAGTCCTTTGTTTTTGTGTTTATTGTGTACATGTAAGGGAATATTTTTCTGTCTTATTTGTTAATGAAGCATAAATGCAATTAAAAACTCAGTGGATCTAACTGACTGTTCTCGTTTGTTCAGCCGATGATTTCTCGTTTTATTAGTGAATAATGCTTCCATAAATGCCTTAAGAATAACAATATATTAATCAGAAATTATTAATAGAAGAACAAATGTTTGTCAGATATTAAGGTGCGGCCACACCAGACGCGTATCTTGCGTACCTCGCGTATAAAATCGCCCTTTTTTCCATAGGGAACCATTGGTTTACGCGCGTATGAGGCGCGTACACGCGTCACATGCGTATAAGCAACATTTTACTCGCGTTAGGGGCGTATGAGGCGCGTATATATACGCGCGTATAGCGTACGCGAGGAGTTCAAAAAATTGAACTTTTTACGCTCATACGCGCCGCAATAGCCAATCAGCGTTGAGCCTGACCCGACGTCACTGGCAGAGAGTAGTGAGCTTGGACAGAAGCATACGGCCGACATCTTTCTTTATTCTGTGTGGAAATAGTAACATAGTTACGCCATTAAATGCTTTTATGGAAACATTTTTAGCGAGAAATGTGCATTTTACTTTCATAATGTTCGCTCGGTGAATGTGAAGGATGTTTGGTTTGATAGTTATGACGAAGAGTGAACGCTCCGTTCACTTGCATGGACAGAGTCTCTGATTGCTAAGCAACCTCAACGTCTTGGCAGACTATTTCTCTGCTGATCAACACTACGAATGCTTGAAACACACCAGACACACCATGTGAAGTTATTGAACCCGATTATTGTTATTTATATCCGAGATTATTTAATCTAACCCGATCCAAGCTCTATCATCCACCCAAACACGGCGGCGTTTGGGTTTCCTTCCTCGGACTCCTAAATCCAACGCAGCCACAGGCTGGGGGGGGGAAGTTTTGGGCGGTCTCATCTACGCGCGTATGCGTACGCGCGTATCTGACCATTTTTGACACAAAATGGTCAAGCAACATTTTAGCTGCGTTACGCGTGTACATGGTACGCGAGGTACGCGCTTGGTGTGTTCGCACCTTTATGGTACGGCCACACCAACCGCGTTGCTCGCGTTAGGGGCGTTGAAAATCGGCATTTTTGCATAGGGAACCATTGGTCTAGGCGCGGTACACGCGTTGAAGCGTTGAAGCGTTGCGTTGGGGGCGTTAGGCGCGGCAGTTGCACGTAATTACGCACGTAAACGCAGTAACGCGCCCAACGCACCAACGCCCAGAGTTCAGAAAATTGAACTTTCAACGCTCCAACGCGTGACGCTTTGCCGCGGTGGCCAATCACCGTGGAGCTTGACCCGACGTCACTGGCAGAGAGTAGTGAGCTTGCACAGAAGCATACGGCCGACATCTTTCTTTATTCTGGGTGGAAATAGTAACGTAGTTACGCCATTAAATGCGTTTATGGAAACATTTCTAGCGAGAAATGTGCATTTTACTTTCATAATGTTCGCTCGGTGAATGTGAAGGATGTTTGGTTTGATAGTTATGACGAAGAGGGAACGCTCCGTTCACTTGCATGGACAGAGTCTCTGATTGCTAAGCAACCTCAACGTCTTGGCGGACTATATATCTGCTGATCAACACTACGAATGCTGGAAACACACCAGACACACCATGTGAAGTTATTTAACCCGATTATTGTTATTTATATCCGAGATTATTTAATCTAACCCGATCTAAACTCTATCATGCACCCAAACACGGCGGCGTTTGGGTTTCCTACCTCGGACTCCAGCGCAGCCACGGTCGACATCTTTCTTTATTCTGGGTGGAAATAGTTACATAGTTACGCCATTAAATGCCTTTATGGAAACATTTTTAGCGAGAAATTTGCATTTTACTTTCATAATGTTCGCTCAGTGAATGTGAAGGATGTTTGGTTTGATAGTTATGACGAAGAGGGAACGCTCCGTTCACTTGCATGGACATGGACTCATCTAGCTGCGTTGGCGCGTTGACGCGTTGGAAGCGTTGAACCACCACACACTGGTCAAGCGTCAGGTTAGGCGCGTTACTCGCGTTGTCCAACGCGAGTAACGCGTTTGGTGTGGCCGCACCGTTATTCTTGCCCTGCGTTCACACCAAAAGATGCATTTGCTGCCCGAACGCGTTGACGCCTGAGTTTTGCGGCGCGTCAAATCAAGTTTTGCGGCGCGTCAAAACTTTTGCGGCGCGTCGCGCAGCAAAAGCTTTGACGCGCCGCAAAAGTTTTGACGCGCCGCAAAACTTCTGCTGCGCCGCAGTTTTGCAGCGCGTGAAGATTCGCGGAACGGCAAGTTTTTCCCGCGGTGCTTCTGAATTCATTCACAACCATGGCCGACATTACGAGCATCATATCTCTTTACCTGTTGTGGAAGAGGGAGAGACGTCAGAATGCTCGTCGTCGTTTATGGGTTCATGAGACCATTCGGAGCCGTACAGAGCTCGGTGAATTTCACCGTCTTCTGCAGGAGCTCCGTCTGGATGGCGAACGCTTCCAGCGCTATTTGAGGCTGACTCCGGCCCAGTTTGATGACCTGCTAGCTAGGATCGGTGCTAGGATCTCTCGGTTGGACACCAACTACAGGCACTCCATCTCAGCTTCAGAGCGCCTGTCCATCTGTCTCCGGTGAGTGGTTTCATAATTTGTGTCTCAAAAATCGAAACATAAACATTTTACTTCAGGTTCACCAAGCAGGCGTTTCCATGGTAGACACTACCATTATTATTATCCTCTGCCGACAATAGTATAGTATGTAGTCAAATAGGCAAGGCAAGGCAAGGCAAATTTATTTATATAGCACTTTTCATACACAAGGCAGACTCAAAGTGCTTCACATATAAACATTGTCATACAATAAAATAAAATATTAGATAAGTAAAAGAAAAACATATGCAAAGTAATGGGTAAAATAGAAAAAGGCATTTTAGTATTAAAATAGAAAATAAAGGCAAAGTTAAAAAAGCTTTTTAGAAAGTGCAATGTATTTAAGATTTTAGCAGAAAGCTAAATACAATAACTGGAACCATTATGTTGATCAAATATGACTCCTGCCTTTGTAAAAAATATATATTACAAATAAATGGGGAAAAAATATTGTAAATGTATGATACCTATACTATCTTCACTACAACACTTTTTTTTTTATTCTGCAGATACCTAGCCACTGGGGACTCCTACAGGACCATCGCAAATAGTTTCCGTGTTGGGATCTCCACTGTCTCCAGCATTGTCCCTGATGTTGCAACTGCAATCTGGGACTCTCTGGTGGAGGACTTCATGGCTGTGCCCAGCGCAGATGAGTGGAGGTTCATTGCAGGGAGGTTTGAGGAGCGGTGGAATTTTCCTCTTTGCTGTGGAGCATTAGATGGGAAGCATGTGGTCATCAAAGCCCCTGCTCACTCAGGATCCCAGTTCTACAATTACAAGGGAACTTTCTCTCTTGTTCTCTTGGCGGTTGTAGACGCGGAATATTGTTTCCGGGTGATTGATGTCGGGGGGTACGGAAGAACCAGCGATGGTGGGATTCTGGCCAACTCTGCTTTTGGTGCAGCCCTTCAGTCTGGCACCCTCCAACTGCCTGCCGACCTGCCACTACCAGGAGCTGACCACCGAGGACCACAGCCACATGTCTTCGTGGCTGATGAGGCCTTTCCACTGCGGAAAAACCTCATGAGGCCATTCCCTGGTCGCAACCTGGCAAGAGAGCGCCGGGTTTTCAATTACCGTCTGTCCCGAGCTCGGATGGTTGTGGAGAATGCCTTTGGGATCCTTTCTTCCCAGTGGAGGGTCTACAGGCGTGCCTTCGAGGTCAAAGTTGAGGTTGCGGAGAAGTGTGTGAAGGCTACCTGTATTCTCCACAACTTCATGCGGAGGACCACCCCCCCAAGTGCATTGAGGGGGAACATCCCAGTTGGCAAGGTGGACCCACTGCCAGGTCTACGGAGAGTTGCTGCCAACAACTCAGCGAGGGAAGCCATCAGGATTCGGGAGGCCTTCAAGTCCTACTTCTCCGCTGAGGGAACCGTCCCATGGCAAGACAACGTGTAGCGCACCAGCACACCCAAAACGGCTCTTTTAAGAGCCACCCACACATTACTATTGAGCAAACTTCCTGAAATTACTTTATTGACAGTGATCTTCTGACTTAATGAAGAATGTCTCCTTAGCATACAACAGTAATATGCCATTATTAACTAAGTTTGTTAATGTTAGTTTATATTTTGTAATCAGGTAACTGTGACAGTCCTCAGCCGTCTTGCTTCCCTTCTGCTGGCCTCTGTTCTTCTTCCAGGGAAGCTGATTGGCTGGCCACCTCATTGAGGGATTGAACTCACCTGCAGGAGGCCGAAGAAGCAGAAGATGGGGGGAATCCAACATGGCGCTCTCGCTCTCCCACCTGGAAGGCTGGTGCTGCCTGGCACCCAACTGGGTTTTGTTTGGGGCTGTTATTCTAGCCCTTTAGCATACTCATAGTTTAGTTTAACTGTAAACACAACTCTACACTACAGAATGCTGATTTGTGGGTTTTTTCGAGTTACTAAATAAATGTGACGTTAATTTAACTGTTGCTGCGTGGACCTCCCGTTCTTGGTTGTGCTCTTCAACGAGCAGGGCACAACATAACTGACAAAAATACCTTAAACAAAGTTGCTTGGACCCCAAAATCTGTGGCACAAAATAATTTGCAACATTTCCCTCAAGCAACATAAATGGCCATTCAATAAAGATTATGGAGACACATTTTTGGTATAAAAAATAATTTATTGGTGTGTGTGCGCGTGTGTGTGTGTGTGTGTGTGTGTGTGTGTGTGTGTGTGTGTGTGTGTGTGTGTGTGTGTGTGTGTGTGTGTGCGTAAACAAAAAAAACGAACAAAATGGGCATGGATCATTCCCTGCAACGATTGTCACCCCACAACCTAGTCATCGTCTGGTCCAAATTGATTGATCAAATTAAACTCTACTGGATTATGAACGCAGTTTGCATCGTGCAATAATTTATAAATTTGGAATTTAATTTGTTCCTTTGCATTGGGTGGCAATCGCTGCAGGGAAGGAAGTAATGTTTTTAAAAAGTGCTCATCCTCTGAGAGGACAGGTGGAGGCACAGGTGTGTTCTGCTTCCTCAGCACCTCCAGCAGTAAGGTCTCTATCTCAGTCTCCCTTCTTCTGTTTTGTGTCCTCACTGTTTCAAATGGAAACAACATTTTTGGGTCAGGTAACAGACAAAATACATTCAACATGAAAGGCTATGAGTACATAACTAGTCATACTCATAACATACCATAGGGACCCTTATGACCACATAAAACGAAGTGTAGCATAAAATAAATGTAATTTCTCTCATGTTAAATGACATACCTGGGGCAATAGGAGGAGTGGTGACAGCAGCAGTTGGTGGTGGTGGTGGTGGAATGGGTTCAGAGGCAGCAGCAGCCTCCGGCTCCTCACAGCTTAGATCTTGAGGTGACAAGAGGTAGTTATCAATCTATAGAACAAATCATGCTGTGTATGGGCGTGCATGTGTGTCTTCGCTTATCGACCAACCTCCTAGGTCACTCGCTGTCCCTGCTGCTGCCTCTGAACCCTGGTCCTCGACTGGGTACTCTGCAATCCCGTCTACCTCGACCCCCAGCACCATATTGCTACTGGTCTCCCTTCGAGTAACAAATGGGCCGAGGAAAGACAGGATTGCAGAGTACTTCCAAGTCTTCAACGGGCCTGCTGCTGACCCACTCCTCTTTCCTGCCTCCTCCCTGCGTCTCACCCTGAGGTACGTGTCCCTCAGGACCTTCCACCGTCGTCGGCATTCCTCCTCTGACAAGAAAAAAGCCTGCGCTGTGTAATTCGAACTGAACTGTTAATAATAATAATAATAATAATACATTTAATTTAGAGGCGCCTTTCAAGACACCCAAGGTCACCTTACAGAGCATATAGTCATCATAAATCATTTAAAAAACAACAACAAGACATTGTGGAAAAAATAAATAAATAAATAAATAAACATAATAAATAAGAAATAAATAAAACAAAAACAAGACAAAATAAGACAAACAAACAATCAAAACAGTGATCAGTTAGATCAGGTGCGTTTTGAGTTGTGACTTGAAGGTTGACTTGAAGGTTGACTGTTTTATGTGTGGGGGGAGGGAGTTCCAGAGCCTGGGTGCCGAATAGCTGAATGACCGGGCACCCATTGTAGTGAGTCGTGATGTGGGGACACATAGTTGAATGACTGCTCACTAACTAGCTTGGTTCAATTGATAGCTGGAATAAAGTAACTTTTAAAGTAAATTCAAAAAGACTTACCAGTTAGCCCGACCTCCTCGCTCACCTTCAGCCAAGCCTTGGTCTTGACCGTCCGGTCTTTATAATTTGCCAAGGTGGTGTTGAAGATCACCGGGTATGACGAAACTGCAATGATAATCTTCTCCTCCATTTTAGCGGTTTGATCAGGATCAGGTAGTGAACTCAAGGTCACTCCAAGGGAGTGACACTGATTGGCTGTTACGGCATGTCACTCAGTGGCAACGCCTCAGTGGCAACGCTGTTGAACGCTGATTGGCTGTCATCACGTTTGCAGCGCGGCAAAGGTTTTGCGGCGCGTCAAAAGTTGAAATATTTCAACTCGAGCAGCATTTGACGCGCCGCAAAATACGTGAACGCGCCCTTCGCCCGTGCCCGGCAGCGGGCACGGGCATGCCGCGCCGCAAATCAGATTTTGACGCGCGTCAAATCAAGTTTTGACGCGCGTCAAATCAAGTTTTGACGCGCGTCAAAACGGCAGCAAATGCTGCGGCAGCAAAGCAGCAACGCGTCTCTACATTCACTTTGAATGGGATCACGACGCGCGTCAACTTTTTTGCATCTTTTGGTGTGAACGCAGGGTTAGACTTCCTCCCTTGGTTTTTGTTGTGTGTGGGGGGGGGGGGGGGGGGGGGGGGGGGGGGGGGGAAGGGGCGTGACTTCGCCACTCTGTAGGTCCATGACCTATATAATATTATATATATTTATATTTAGAACTGTAAGTTTAGGTTTAAAAATCCCTGAATAATATTAAGAATGATAAACAGTGGGAGAATTTATTTTACACTTTAATTAATTTAAGGGAAATAATGGTATCATTTGCATTTGATTTCACATTGTGAAATCAATGTTTCCTTTTTCTGTTTTTTTTTGTTTGTTTTCACCTTGCTAACAACTGAATTACTTCCAACTGACCATCAATTGAGGCTTCAATAAAAGAAGATAAAGAGGAGACAGTTTGTTTATTGAGTGAAACCCAGAAGGAACTCTGAGTGGACGCACCAATCGCGTTCAAGTGGAGAATGCACAAAAAATGGAGAGAACTTGACAATAGTAATATTATAACAGTGTTCATCAGTGATAGTAATATTATAACAGTATTCATCAGGGATAGTAATATTGTGGTAACATCCATTGGTGATAGTAATATTGTATCAGTGTTCATCAGGAAGAGTAATATTGTAAAAGTGTTTTCATCAGTGATAGTAATATTATAACAGTATTCATCAGTGATAGTAATATTGTGATAATATTCTTTAGTGATAGTAATATTGTATTAGTGTTCATTGGAACTGAAATTATATTTTCAGAATCCCAGCTTAACAGTTTAATTTAATACCGGCTTGTATTTCCAGTTGGTCTCATTGACGTTGAGGCTAGAGCGTGAGGTCGTTCTAGATAGCGCTCTATTCCGAGGTGGCTATCACTGAAGCTAACATGAAGCTAAAGGCGTTGTGTATGTTTTGTGTAATGAGCTCACAGGAGTCCCAGCGTTCTGCTCTCAGCACTTTATTAAAACATTCCTGGACACGACGCTCGGTGATGATGAGTGATGTGATGATGAGAGTTGATCAGGAGCCCGTCCTCTGGCCGGGTCACATGGGGCTCCAGGTGGGAGGTCAGAGGTCAGAGCCCGTCCTCTGGCCGGGTCACATGGGGCTCCAGGTGGGAGGTCAGAGGTCAGAGCCCTTCCTCTGGCCGGGTCACATGGGGCTTCACAAGGGCCGGATGTTTCTGAAACCTAGAATTCCCCAACAAAATCCACCCCCTTGAGTAGAGGCAATAAAAATACAGAACGATATGCGAGGAAGAGAGACGGAGAAGGGAGCAAGGAGAGAAAAGGATTAGAGGGGACAAGGAGAAGAGAGAAGGAGGAGTAGTATTTAGTGATCAGAACTGTATGGAGTGTATCTGTTGTTTGTGTGTTTGTGTGTATCCATATAGTTTGTATCTATATTAAGTTCATCTTTGGTGTGGGTCTATTTTGTGTGTTTAATTTGATGGTGTGTATCTATATGGTGTGTACCTGTGGTTTGTGCTTGTATATGTATAGTTTGTATCTATCGTGTGTGTGTGCATATGGTTTGTATCTATGTTGTGTATTGGTGTATGTCTGTATGGTGTGGGTCTGTATGGTGTGTGTGTGTGTGTGTGTGTGTGTGTGTGTGTGTGTGTGTGTGTGTGTGTGTGTGTGTGTGTGTGTGTGTGTGTGTGTGTGTGTGTGTGTGTGTGTGTGTGTGTGTGTTAACGTGTGTGGTGGTGGGCGATGACTGCAGTTTAACCAGTGAATGAGACTCTCTGGTCTCATTCTCAGGATGCTGCCAAGTTCACTCCACTGTTTGGCAGTGTAGCGTCTCCCAACCACGGTATGTTGTTGTGTTCCCAGAAACCAGAACGTGTGTGTAAAGTTCTGTTGTGATCAGAACTGTATGGAGTGTATCTGTTGTTTGTGTGTTTGTGTGTATCCATATAGTTTGTATCTATATTAAGTTCATCTTTGGTGTGGGTCTATTTTGTGTGTTTAATTTGATGGTGTGTATCTATATGGTGTGTACCTATGGTGTGTATGTGTATCTATATGGTGTCTACCTGTGGTTTGTGCTTGTATATGTATAGTTTGTATCTATCGTGTGTGTGTGTGCATATGGTTTGTATCTATGTTGTGTATTAGTGTATGTCTGTATGGTGTGGGTCTGTATGGTGTGTGTGTGTGTGTGTGTGTGTGTGTGTGTGTGTGTGTGTGTGTGTGTGTGTGTGTGTGTGTGTGTGTGTGTGTGTGTGTGTGTGTGTGTGTGTGTTAACGTGTGTGGTGGTGGGCGATGACTGCAGTTTAACCAGTGAATGAGACTCTCTGGTCTCATTCTCAGGATGCTGCCAAGTTACGGTTGCAATGGAGAGCAGATGTTCTCGTGTGGAAACATCGCCCTCTGCTGTCCACATCCGCTCACTGAAATAGACTCTCACTGTTACCAAGGTGACCAGAGAGCACCAAGCCTTTGTTGAGTTTTAGTAATTAGCTCACCTGCCGCAGCAAGCGCGCCAAGTGGTTTTCTTAATTGGTTAATTGGTTGCATCTGGTGCGTTTCACTTAAGAAGGAAACGGACAGTTTGTTAGTGTCCTCCACTGTTTGGCAGTGTAGCGTCTCCCAAACACGGTATGTTGTTGTGTTCCCAGAAACGTGTGTGTAATGTTCTGTTGAGTTCTGTTGTGATATATTTGTCCTCTCTTCCTGTGTCACAGGTTGAAGACTTGTTGAGGTAAAGAGGAGCATCTCATCTGGACCTGATGCGAGTAGAAATGTGTAGCAAAGCACAACTGCGTTGACTTGTATGTTGAATATAAATCACTGATAATGTGTGAAGGAAATCAGGGATTGTGGTGGTTTAACTCTCATTTGAAAATGTAATAATTGTACCTGAAAGTAACATTTAAAAGACAAAACTTTCAAACCTTTCAAAGTAAGAAGTAAATCACTCTTGACTAATGACGTCAAATAATTAGTATAACTTATATTAAAAAGCTGGTTTAGTTTATTATGTTAAACATTATTTAAAAGTTGGATGATCCCAAAAGCCCTGAATTTGTATTGGGATTCATTTATCTGATTTAATGGAGATAGTAAATGTTGAACTGTGGGACGGTGCCCAACTTTGCGGACAATAATGAGGAAACTGTTCGTTCCTTCAAGGATCTATCATGGATATTTAACTGCAGTTCTGTGAGTATCCAAACTTAACCATGAAGATGAACTGCAAACTGTAGGTCATTAGTTTCTCATTACTCTTGGGCACATTGATGTATTTTAGCTTAACCCGTTAGCTGAAGGTTGATCTGAGTAGTAAGGATGTTTTATTGGTTCATGGTTTACTTAGGCATTTGGTTTATGTTGGTTTTAATGGTTTGTTAAAATGGTTACAGGTTCTAAGTTATTGTTATAAGCTGGAGTAATGGGTTGGGTACTGATGTCGTCAGTCTTCTTTCCAGCTACTCTCCTGAGCTCTGCATCTTCATCACATGATTGTTGCTGTACTGAGGAGGGTGTGGTCTGAGTGAGCAGAGGTGCATACTGGGATACAGAGCTGTCTGAATTCTACAGGTCTGTAGACACGCCCCCTCAGGGGAAACCGAGTGTTTCAGAAACCGTCGTGACGTCAGTTACATGAACTGGAATGTTCTTTAAAGAGCCCATGCCATTAAAATCACATTTTTCCTATTGTTTGTTAAATAACATAGGTCTGAATAAGTTTGTGAGCTGTGGTAAGTTTGAAATCTATGCAGTTTGTCTGCTGAATGCAATAGGCAATGAAAGGAAAAAGGCAGAAGAAATGAGCCGATCTGGATAAGGTGACACTGTGACGTAGCGTTGTCAAATTATTATTCATGGACCTGCCCACTTGGTTGGTTCGTAACCACCCACAAGAATTCTGAAGGAGTCGTGATTGAGCTAGTGCTAAATGCTAATACGTGTACGGTAGTTGCTTAGTTCGTAGTAACAGGCTAGTTACAGAATTTTGAACGACATCGAACTACATGAACTGCGACATGCTGCCTGCCGCCGGTTGCCGCGAGGCACCACCGCCGCGAAGCACCACCGCCCGGCAGCGGGCAGCCGGGCGGTGGTGCCTCGCGCCGGCAGCAGGCAGCAGGCAGCGCGCGGTTCCGTCTACTACAGATTGATGTGGAAGTGGAAGAACCAGAGACGTCGGAGAACCCGACGAAGTCCTTTGTGATTCATTATATCGTCTGGACGTGCACACAGCTTTTGGCCGTGATAATATGTATTATTTGATATAGATATCTATGTATTATATGATATTATTTAGATATAGAGCTCCAGGACTGTAACGCAAGTGTTGTACACATCCTTGTTATTTGGATAACCGTTGGATAACCTGCTGTTGGTGTGATGGCGCATCACACGTCGGACTCTCGTCTATGGTATTTCTACAACTAGACCCGTAGTTGGGTTATCTCAGCCATGGTTGAGAATGAATTGGGGGAAAGGAACTTTGGCTTAGACTCCCTGAAGTCATGAACCACGACATGGAGGAGAAAGGGATTGTTGACCGCGGTCGTCTCCCGCCGGAGCCTCGCTGCCGATGGACCACCGCCTCGGCATCAGGATGCGGTGATTAGCGCTGACCGCTGCCGAGGCGGCGGGAAGCAGGGCTCAAGCGGGATACATTCGCGGCCAACAATCCCTTTCTCCTCCATGTCGTGGTTCATGTAGCCTACTTCAGGGAGTCAAAGCCAAAGTTCCTTTCCCCCAATTCATTCTCAACCATGGCTGAGATAACCCCCACTACGAGTCTCGTTGTAGAAATACCAGATACGAGAGTCCGACATGTTATGCGCCATCACACCAACAGCAGAACGGTTATCCAAATAACAAGGAAGTGTACAACACTTGCGTTACAGTCCTTGAGCTCTGCTCTATATCTAAATAATATCATATAATACATAGATATCTATATCAAATAATGCATATTATCACGGCCAAAAGCTGTGTGCGCGTCCAGACGATATAATGAATCACAAAGGACTGGTTCTACCACTTCCACATCAATCTGAAGTAGACGCGGTCGTTTGAGATTCATAATAACCTATCGTCTGGAGGCTCACACAGCTTTTGGCCGTGATAATATATATTATATATTATATGATATAGATATCTATGTATAATATGGGTTTCTAAGAGCCATTGCGATACATCCACCGTAAACAGAGCGCATGGTACCGTGGCTACAAGCTGCTCAGGGCCAGGTGATAATATATATTATATATTATATGATATAGATATCTATGTATAATATGGGTTTCTACGAGCCATTGCGATACATCCACCGTAAACAGAGCGCATGGTACTGTCAGTGGCTACAAGCTGCTCAGGGCCACACCCCCACCCCCCTCCTTGACCTGCCTTGACACGCCCACCGTATACAGAGCGCATGGTAGTGGCTACAAGCTGCTCAGGGCCACACCCCCACCCCCCTCCTTGACCTGCCTTGACACACCCACCGAAACAGCGCGTTTGGGGGAAGCTCAATGTGCGACAGTTTCGGAGTGACTGTAACTCTGCACCACGGCTGAATTTCGGGGACGTCTTTGAATACTGTGTATGTGGCCCACTAATACCTATATTAAAGCATCATAAAATAGAATGGCATGGGATCTTTAAGATGGAGACAGGGATTCAGAAGGTGGGGGAGATGAGGGGGCTCCTCATCTCAACAACTAAAACACAACATCAGTCTGACACGGAGAACCATGGAACACATTCAACAGTCCCCTCCAGGCATCGTGACTCCTCAGGAACAGTTTCATTTACTTGAGGCCTCCAGTAGACATGAAGAGCCCTGAGCGACGCTCCGGAGCGATATCCTACACACTGGGCAGGAAGGAGAGTATCCAAATCAAGTGTAAAAGGATGCAAGCGGCGTGTTCAGATCAGCGACTTCAAACTAGGACTACAGCAATCAGGATCAACGGAGGATGGACACCATAGGAATTCCACAAGGAGAGTCTGAAGTTGGAAAGGAACCTCAATGGATGTTCAAGATGACCTTCAGACCTGTAATGAGGTGGATCTTCCTACCTGGCTGGATTGATGGAGAGCCCTGTGGATCTTGTCTTGCTCTCAGTTGCACGTCTTCTCAGGCTGAACTGTATTTGCTGTACAGGACTAGTTGAACGATCGGTTCCCTTAAATCAGAACCGATCTGGGAACTCCAACTAGTGCGCTCTTCAATCTGAAGTTGTACTCTTCAGCTGAGGAGGTAAGGAAACCTTCACTGGGGCTACAAGTTGTATAAAGGAGAACGTTTCAAAGTGTTCCATGGTACTCTGATGAAGACCGCTGTTGTGTTTCACTGGCTGAGAGGAAGAACCCTCACATCCTCCTCTTGGCCTTTCTCCTCTGAGAATCCTGGTGCCATCTTGAAGAATATTCCAGCTCATGTAACTGATGTCACGACAGATTCTCAAACACTTGGTTTCTCCTGAGGGGCTGTCTATAGAACTGAAGACTTCAGACAGCACTGTATCCCAGCACGCATCTCTGCTCACTCAGACCACACCCTCATGAGTAGGATGCAACACTATAGCGATGGAGATGTAGAGTTTTATAAGTAAAGATGGAGCAGACAAAGGTGATTAGAAAACAATTGCATGTCAAGTCTCTTCTGTAAATCTTTAACCCATGAAGATGGTTGAATAGTTCAACCATCTTGGGCTTCATTTTACTATTACTTAATATTATTATGGGCAGTCCTTTCTCTCAAATGCCCACTTCTCACTTGATCTGTACATGTGTTGGCTGGCTGGCATGATTTGCTGTTGCAGGGTTATGGTCGGCTCTCTCTGAGCTCAACGTTTAGATTTGCTCTCTATGGTTTTTACCCTGAATGATCTAGATAATTGTTTATTGTAAAATGTAGACACAGTTTTGTGTTGAATGATTCCATTGTTTTTAGGCAAGGATTTGAGGTTTAAAGTTGTTGTGGGTAGTACATGGTAGTTCAGTTCTTCACACGTTTTGAGTGATAACTTTGAGTACACACTGGGTGCATAATAATGTAAAGGTACACTGAATAGTAGCAATGACCTACAGCAACAAACAGATCACATCAAGGTAAGTCTGTTGGCTGTGTTTCAAGGAAGACCATCGCTGGACTTCAGGATCTTCCTCCGTTCAGCTCAAGGTGAGGCGCTGGTTCTGTTTTTTCTTTGGTTGGTTCCGGCCGGAATGTTCGGATTCCAGTCAGACGGTTTGTGCTTCCCGCCGTGGAAGGTTCTGAGTGAGGTCACTTGATTTAGTCTCAATGGTTTGCATAGAACGTTGTAGGCTTGACAACCATAAGAACCAACCATAGTTGGACGGGAATCCCCTGAGGGTATCTGGCGGAACGTGCTGGGTTGTATTTGCGTAACCTCGACCGTTGCCAACAAACTACTTTTCAGTCGGTTTCCATTGGGAATTGTTGCACCTTATCTTAAACAACTTAAGTTTGATATTAAATACATACTGATGCGTACATCGTACAATATGTTAATTTCCGACTGTTGTGCCATACTTTTAACCACGTTGACGGGACTCTCGCTGCGTACAAAACAGCGTTCTACTTGTGGGCCCATTTCTGACCATCAGTGAAGGCTGAAAATCATTTCAAGGTGGATGACAATTTGGCATTTCTTCAACGGAACCCTGCACCTGAATATGGCTGAGTATATTTGATTTAATATCGATACTGCTTAGTGTTCTTTGTTACTTCAGGTTTTGTACGTTCTAAATATCAGGTGTCATTAATTGGAGTTAAACCCCACCAATGGACTGACAACTTTGGTGCTTAGTTACCAACTGGATAATAACAAAGCTACATGTCACAGTAGAAGAAACTCTAGAACTGTACAAGGTTAAAAAGGTAACGTTTAGTTTGTCCCAAGGTCTCCACCTCCTCACCCAGAGCCAGACCTCCACCTCCTCACCCAGAGCCAGACCTCCACCTCCTCACCCAGAGCCAGACCTCCACCTCCTGTCAGAAGTCCTCCAGAACAGGTCAGTGCTCTGGTGTGTGAGTCAGTTTCAATGCATGGGCTGAACCACTGCTTTAAACTAGTGGACTGCTCTGTCTTCATTCCCAAAACGGGATGCTCATGTCTGATCTCTCCAGTCTTTTGTAACCTTGAGTTATAAAAAAATCGTTAAATTAATTGTGTAACTCGGTTTCGGAGTCAAATAAGTTTATTGTTAGGCAAATGCTGATGTAAGCCTGCTGCTGTAGCTGAAAGGCGAGGCTGAGAGGCTGGGGACTGGCTTGTGGTGCCAGGATGGACCGGAGACTGAGGCTGGAGACCAGGGGCCTGCAGCACCGGACCAGAGGGTAACCATCACCAAGCTCATCTGAAACACTAAAATCCTCAGTAGTTTAGGTCTGGTTTTGATCATCTTAAGACTTTAAATCTGTACCAAGCTGTGATTTTAGTTAATTCATACCGGGGTTATGTAGGAGTCGTATGAGCTATTATTGTTACGAGTGCTGCTACGACCGTTGTGGATGAATTGCTGAATGGGTCAATCTGTAGACGTTGTCTAACTCAAGTGTTCAAATATGTTTAAATTCATCTTCCATTTTACAAGTGAACCTCAGATGCAGGGGGTGGGTTGCGTCTCCAGGTGATTTACTGCTGAGACCAACTGTTTGTAACCAGACCAGGAATCCATGGCTGAAGGGGCTGATGGAGGAGCCGTGCTGAAGGCCCTGCCTGGTGGAGGAGCCGTGCTGAAGAACCTGCCTGATGGAGGAGCTGATGGAGGAGCCGTGCTGAAGAACCTGCCTGGTGGAGGAGCTGATGGAGGCCCTGCCTGGTGGAGGAGCTGAGGACGTCTGTCGTGGGGTAGATGGAGCCTGCTGTAGTGATCATCACACTCACTGCCACTTATCGTAGAATACTGCTACCACAAACTACCGGCGTTTGTTAATATACCAGACAACTACATCTGTTTTACCACACGTAGAAGCAAGACTTCCGCTGTTTGTTCCAGACCAGGACTCTGTCTGAAGAGAGCTGATGGAGGAGCTGAGACGCTGGAGGACGTCTAGGAATCAACCAACAAGGATTCCTCGTAAGTTATAATTTACTTAACATGGTTGACTTGAAAAAGGGGAAAATACAGCTGATACTTTGACATGCGTCAACAAACTACCGCTGTGTTTTCCTACTAGAACGCGTTTCTGGAGCGGAGGCGAGCTGGTAGGGGAGCCGTGAATCTGTAGAGTGACCATCACTCTACCAACAAGGATTGTAAGTTTGTTATAACCTAGCTGTTTGTAACCAAACGTTGGGTCCAGTCTTGCGCTGTTTTGCAAATTTAAGCACTGTGGCTTGACGACCCTGGAAACCTCCCCCATCCGTCAGCCATGCCTTCTGAGTCCTTTGACTGACGGTGCAGTGGGCACGAGGCGTCATGCCCACTGCACCGTCAGTCAAAGGACTCAGAAGGCGATGCATCGCATCCACAATGCATTGCGCGTCCGTCCCCATTCAAAGTCAATGGGGATCAGTCAACGGACGGAGGCACCCCGGTCCCTGGAGCAGTGGCGTCACTAGGCTGTTTTATTCGGAGCTAAAGCCCCGGATCTAATTTGATTATCCCTGAATCTTTTTTGTTAAAAAAAGAAAAAAAAGAAAAATTATTATTTTTTTATTTATTTTTATTTATTTTGCGTCATGCAGAGCCTGTGCCATATCCGCACGTCGCACATGCTCCCAATTGTTAGGACTCTTGCGTATCTTACTGTAGGAATTTCTGTTCTACTGCTCAAGATTTTAAGCCATGAATTGATGAACTTGCATTGAAGAAAATATGTCAGTTTTCTGTGGGCTGTAAATAGGCCAATGAGGCTAAATAGCATGCCAATATTGATGACTGATTGTGTCAAGTGTCTAAGGATGAATGCTAACATGATTTCTGTCCAACTTTTGCCTTAAGTTACAATTTATCTTACTAGCTAGCTGCCCACCCTTTTCAATTCCAATGGTGGCTGTCATTTCATTACCAATGTTAAGTGTCATAAATAGTTAACACTGGCGCTGAGTCATGATTCAGAAAAAATAAATACCCAAAACATGTGATATGTTTTCAATTTACAGAAAGTTTTTGAAAAATCCAGGATTCCTGAGAGCCTTACTGCATTACATTCCATAATAGTTATTTCTTTAGGAACCTGAATGTTGTCTTTTCCTTCACAGAAAAAAAAAAATAAAAAAAATATATTTCCACTATAAAAAAGACACAGATAGAATGCAGATAGATCCTGAATTCTGCACCAAAATGCAGGAAATTAAGTGTTGGACGCTTAAAATTTTCTGGGGGAGCACCCCCATACCCCCCACCTATAATTTGTCCCCCAAAATGTTGAAATAAAACCTAGCCTATATGACCCTGTACGCAGGTTGTATACAATATATTCATTGATATGTTGTTTTTACTTTTTGGATTAGTGTGATTATCATTTCATCATAGAGTGGCCCTTTGTGAAAATGAGTTTGACACCCCTGATATAATGTAAGGTCTGTCTCACTTGTATTCATTTTACTCTGAAATAACTTGAACGGAACTTTAGATGTCTGGGGATAAGCAGCAGTCGGGCAGCTATTTTGTTTATTTAGGTAAAGCATAATGAAAAAAAATGTGCATGCGCAATAAAGTATACAACAAAACTTGTCCTACTCCCTCTTGGGCTAAGCCCCGGATGTTTCAGAAACCTAGAAACGCCCCTGCCCTGGCGCGCGCTCCTATTCTTGTTGCAAGGTTTTTATTAAGTTTGTTTGCATTCTATACAAAGTGAATGGAGCGCTGCGTATTGTTCTCCCCCATGATGGCCACCATAGCAACCATGGACCAACAACCAACAACGAGCAATGAACGTGTTTGGCAGAGCAATGGGCGTGTTTGGCCGGTGGGCCTGTTTTGCAGTGGTGGTTTCCCAAGTGACTCCGGCTACACATAGACCTACATTCCAGGAGCAGTGCCTATTTCCGCAATCCACCAGTGCTCAGTGATGAAATTATAATTTCAATTTTAATTTAAAAAGACTTCACGCTCCCTGCGACTGGCTTGGACAAGACTGACAATCTCCCCATCGGCCTAACTGAAACTCCAGACTTATAATGTTTTTCACCTCTTTCGATGCTGATATCCTCCACTTGGAAAAAAGCGGTGAAGTGGAGCAGAGAGATCGCCAGTCTGTACCAGAGCTCACACAAAACCTAACATTATCAAACTTCCTTGCGATAAATTGTAGTTTTCTTTGCATTAAAAATTATCAGTTAAATTCACAAACAACATGTGTAATCCGGGGCATATAAAGACTGGGACCAGAAAATAATTACTTTCTCTGCATTGAAACCCATTCATATTTTACAATCTTATGGGTCCCATGGGGTCTACCAGAAGGGGCGGGACCTACAAGCTCTATTGAGCAGTTTTCATAATGAATGGGCGCCATTTATTAATCCACTGACCTTTCTTTAATGGATCCATGGAGCCGACAGAATGGAAGGACCCACAATCCATTTTGAGAGTGTTCCATGCAAATTCCATAGCAGTCGCGATCAATTTCCGTTAAGTGCACCACGGAGTATTGGATTTGGAACGACACTGATATCTGAAAATCTGCAAACTTAGTGAGGGCTGATAATGTACTATGTTTAAGCGTACTCATGGAAGTATAGATATCGGAACACAGCACATGTACCTGTCCGCTCACACACACTACTGAACACCTCCATTTAGAATACTCCTCCACCTGCCTGCTCTACACTACTCGACACCTCCATGTAGAATCCTCCTCTAGCTATCTGCTCTACACTACTAAACACCGGTAGATATTTAACATCTGGATATATATATATAGGCCCGATCCCATTTCTACCCCTTTTCCCTTCCCCTTACCCTTCAAAACAAGGGGGAGGGGTAAGGGTCAGGGGAAAGAGGTAAAAATGGGATTGGGCCATAGTGTATAGATCAGTGGTCCCCACCCTCTCTGACGCTGCAGGCCGCTACGATGTCAGACAGTGTTTTGGCGGTCCGCTGTTCCACCGGATCCTGTGGCCCATCAGAGTGTGACCCCAGGGGTCGTTTGGGGTGGTTTGTTTTTATCCCCCTGACGCACGGAAGTGAACATTCTGTCGACAAATCAACGGACGGTTTTTGTAACGCCAACTTTTCGGCACCCTTTCAGACGGCGTGGTCGCCAACGGAGGAGTGCTCAGAATAGAAGCCGCACGCTTATTTGGGACCCTACCCTACTTTTGGCAGCAGAAACACCGATATAAGCGAACCGTGCCGCACCGAACCGAACTGCTCGGTGGAAACGAGGCACAACAGTTTGAGCTGACCTTGTTCTTTACAATAAAGTATAAAGATGGTTATAACTCTCAGATTTTAATATGACAGAACAGACATGTACAAAGGCTTCGAATGCAAAAGATGGAAGATAATCACTTAATCATTGCTTTTTGTAATGATCGTTTGCATAAAAATCACATTTTGTATTTGAAGAAGGAATTAAAACAAATAAATCGACTTATAAGGATAAGCCATAATGCTGAAAGGTCAAATAGAAACCCATTCTGGCCTTTAAATCGTGTATTGGATAATTTGTGCTTTGATTATTTCATTCAAAAATCTCTAACCTAACACCTTAACTAACCCTGTCTAACCTACACCTTAACTAACCCTGTCTAACCTACACCTTAACTAACCCTGTCTAACCTACACCTTAACTAACCCTGTCAAACCTACACCTTAACTAACCCTGTCTAACCTACACCTTAACTAACCCTGTCTAACCTACACCTTAACTGACCCTGTCTAACCTACACCTTAACTAACCCTGTCTAGGGTTAGGTTAGTGTGATGGTGGGGCTATAGGAGTAAGGTTAGGGTAGGGGGTTGGGGCTAATGGGGGTAGGGTAGGGTAATAAGGGTAGGGTATTAGGGGTAGGGTAGGGTAATAGGGGTAGGGTAATGGGGGTAGGGTAGGGGCGATAGGGTAATAGGGGTAGGGTAATGGGGGTAGGGTAATAGGGGTAGGGTAGGGTAATAGGGGTAGGGGGAGCGGGTTAGTGTGATGTAGGGTAATAGGGGTAGGGTAATGGGGGTAGGGTAATGGGGGTAGGGTAATGGGGGTAGGGTAGGGGCATTAGGGTAGGGGCTTAGGGCAGTGGGAGCGGGTTAGTGTGATGTTGGGTAATGGGGGTAGGGTAATGGGGGTAGGGTAATGGGGGTAGGGTAGGGGCATTAGGGCAATAGGGGTAAGGTAATAGGGGTAGGGTAGGGGCATTAGGGTAGGGGGCTTAGGGCAGTGGGAGCGGGTTAGTGTGATGTTGGGTAATGGGGGTAGGGTAATGGGGGTAGGGTAGGGGCATTAGGGTAATAGGGGTAAGGTAATAGGGGTAGGGTAATGGGGATAGGGTAGGGGCATTAGGGTAGGGGGCTTAGGGCAGTGGGAGCGGGTTAGTGTGATGTTGGGTAATGGGGGTAGGGTAATGGGGGTAGGGTAGGGGCATTAGGGTAATAGGGGTAAGGTAATAGGGGTAGGGTAATGGGGGTAGGGTAGGGGCATTAGGGTAGGGGGCTTAGGGCAGTGGGAGCGGGTTAGTGTGATTTTGGGGCAATGGGGGGGCCGGTTCACAGGACCTTCTGGCAGATGAAGGGCAGGGACATGTAGCAGGGCGCGTCGTACCAGCTCCTCACGGCCACGCGCTCCAGGTTCAACGTCTTCACTATGTAGCCACAGTCTTCATTGTTGTGGTTGTTGGGCTCCCCTTCCTCCCAGAACCTAGAGAAGGAGGGGGCATGGAGGGAGGGGGGGAGGTTACAACAACAAGAATGCCAAGAACGTGAACTCAAGCTCGTGCTGACTCGCCGTTCCTCTCCTCACGTTTTGAGGAAGGAGGAGGAAATCAGAAGCGGTCAGCAGAAAGCATCACGCAAATATTAAGAACAGGAAGGGGTTATATATATACATATATATATATATGTATATATATAAGAGAGAGAAGAGAGAGAGAGAGAGAGAGAGAGAGAGAGAGAGAGAGAGATGAACATTGAGAGATGATCACGTCTCATTTTATATATTTTTAAAGTGGTGATATGGCAATACGTCCTGTATGATCGTCTACGTGGTAATCTGTCATTCGGTCGCTGTCCCTGAGTACGTCCCCAACGTGGCGCCCAGGCTCCTCACCCGCCCACCAGGGGGGTCCCGTCCACCCAGGTCCAGACGTCCTCCGTGTGCTGGTCACTCAGGCCGAACCAGAAGGCGTTCCAGTAGCCGCGGGGCAGCAGGTCCCACAGGAAGCCCTGCAGCGGGACACGGGCTTAGCACGCTACGTAGCCTAGCACGCTACGTAGCATAGCACGATACACAGCCCTGCACCGGAACACGGGCTTAGCACGCTACGTAGCCTAGCACGCTACGTAGCATAGCACGCTACGTAGCATAGCACGCTACGCAGCCCTGCACGAGACACACGCTTAGCACGCTACGTAGCCTAGCACGCTACGCAGCCCTGCACCGGGACACACGCTTAGCACACTACGTAGTGTAGCATGTTATAAAGCCCTTCACCAGGACACACTACGTATTCTAGCAAGCAACGTTGCCTAAAAGGCTACACAGCCTAGTCC